>NC_053496.1:157487301-157787301 GCF_905171775.1 Rana temporaria | reverse complement strand
ACAACATTTCTAATAACCTTGTCAAAATGTAAATATAAAATATGTTCTTAACTTCAATTTGTTCATATATGTGAAATGACTTCAAAACTAAATGCATATTACAAGGTAAAGTTAATCCTAACTTGTTTATGTACCTTTTAAGAAACATGTACTCTAGCTTAATTAACACCAGATGTTCCTACTAACTAGACTTCATTGTAAAAAAGTTTAACCCTTTCAACTCTGAAAGTACACTACATTTGTTTTTAAAAATTGGTGTGTAAAAAATATCTCTTCTTGATATGAAAAACATATCTCGTCACATAAAAAGTTCATATATAAAAACTACAATATATCTGATGGATAAAATTATATCATCAGTCGTCAAAAATAAAAAGTCAATTGTTTTTAGAAATTTCCCTCTCATTAGAGGTATTGATTCTTCTTTCTTTTTCTTCCTCTTGTACTCCTGTACTGTAAAGTTGAAAAACTTTATTGAACATAAAAAGACAACAATAATTATGACGAATGAATCTCATATGTCATCTTCTCCCAGAACTATATTCTTAAGTTTCAAAGGGCTTGTTTGCATTTGGAAGATCTTAGAAATATGACATTTCTCTTCTTTTGGTGACTCATAAGTCAGATCCTGTAAAAGAATGCAGCATCAATTTTTTTTGAATGAAAAAATACATTTTATATATCCTAATATTTCATCATGACATGAAAAACATATTTTGATTATAACATTTATAATTGCCTTACTTGACTTTATTTTTCTTAAACTAGGCCTATACTTCTTATACTATTTTCTGTGTATTTTAAATATTACAAGACGCAATTTCTCTTTTTTTGTCATGACTCAAAACATTGTTTTAACAAACACAGAAATGTTTTCAATCAACCCAGAGGACTGAAATGAAATATATCCATTCACTTCTGCCCTACAAATTTCAGAGCAATGCGTGCTGTACTGTAATTTTTATCTTCCAATTCAGCATTTTCTGTAGAATTTTGGCTGAATGATATTTTTTGAGTAGCACATAGAATAACCTGCTGAATGAATCTTGATATCATCAACAAATACTGGCTTAAAACCTCTCTCAGCAGTTCTAAAAACATCCTTTTGTACACTTTGCTGAACATGTTCTGTTATTAAATCTACCTGTATAGATTTAGATTTTAACGTTTTAACAAATGGGCAATATCTGTCATATAATTCTCCTGAATTAATTCTCTGTAGGAGAAGTTTTAATGATTGATCAGATGTCGGTAATATGATCTGACTAGATCTCACAATCTTTTCTGTTACTTTAACTGCAAAATAAAGACTTAACAATTGCTTAGTATGTGCATCAAATGTCTTTTCCATATTTGTCAAACCTCTGGAGAAATATCCTATTATTTTCTGTTTACCGTTTTTTAATTGTGACAAAGTAACTGAAATCGAATTCTCTGATAAATCAGTGTACAATCTCACAGATGGACCAATTTCAATTGTACTCAATGAATGAGCATTCCGCACATCCCATTTCAACATTTTAAAGGCATCTGTCTGGGGTTGACCCCATTTATCAAACACATCATCTTTTTGTCTCAACAAATCAAATAATGGTTTAACTTTATCATCATACTTCTGTAAAAACTCTTTGCAACACTTTATTTCGTTCAAAAATTTATGTAATGCCTTGTAAGATGTTGGAACTGGAAAAGCAGAAACTTTTCTGATTTTTTCCTGTGATAATCTTCTATGTCCATGACTAATTTGCATGTGCATGAATATTACATGACTTCTCATCAATTGAACTAGTTCAGTATTCAGTTTCAGCCCTGCTGCTTCTAATAGCGAAAATAACTCTGACAAAAGATTAATGTGCTCTTCTGTAGTTTCTGTGGTCAACAAAAACTTGTCCACATGCTGGAAAATACATTCTGGTCTAGAGAATTTAGATAATACTTCCTGCAAACTCTCATGTACTATGCCATCACTAATGTCCAATCCTGGAATTAATCTAGTGAATGCATAGGTTTCTTTATTAAAGCTGAATGCAAGTTTATATTGACAGCTTTTAGTTAATGGTACTGAAAACGTACTGTTGGCTATTTCCAATACAGAAAATATTTTAGCCTTGGCATCCATGTGTGACATTAAATTTAAATCAGGAATAATAGGTGTGTCATTTGTAATGCACTTATTCAATGCTCTTACATCAACTGATAACATATACTCATCATCAGCATTCTTGATAGGCCAAATGCAATTATTTACCACAGATCGTGTTTTCTTTAATATTCCTTGCTGTAAAAATTCTTGTACAATGTCAGAAACTGGACCTATTGTTTCTTGTGGCAACTTATTTTGACTTTGAGGTTTGGGATCTTTTCCTTCAATATCAATTTCAATATCTTTAAACACACCTGTGTCACTTTTGGTCTGACTCCAAAGACTTTTATGTGTTTGAACCAATTTCTTCAATACAAGATTGGCTTTTGTATGAGGCCATTTAAAATCTGAAGACATGTCAGCGACTGCTGTAGAAATGTTCCCAACATTACTGTAAATAGACTGATCTATTAAAATTGGAGCAACATAATTTAATGTTGGAGAAGTTAAAACTTCTTTTTTCCTTGATTTAGTCAATGGAAGTAATCCATTTATCTCATTGTCAGTATTGTTTGTCTTATTGATTGAACCGTCATTAACAGTCAATGTACTGATCTGCTTGACTTCTGAGGCATAAGGCAAGTCAATCGACTTTGAACAAGGATGAACAAATTGCTCAAAATGTTCCTCCTTTCCTAATTCCAATGTTTTTTCTTTGTGTACATATCCACTTTCTTTACTCTGAAAGCAATTAGCATTTCCTGTCTGCTCAATTCTGTCTGTGACGTGAATCTCATCATATCTGGGTGTGGCCATACAAGTGGCAACTCTGATTTCTCCATCTTTCCTTTGTGTGTTTAAACTCTGTCTATCTAGACTTTCTGTACATATTGTATCTTTATTCATTACTTTAGTTTTAAACAAAACTTCAAGTTCCTGGTCATATTTTCCAATTGACCGCTTTACCGGCACACCAGACTTTTTCTTAGAATCATCACTATCATTACTGTAGCTTAACTCTGCTTTAAACATTACATTATTCTGTAATTCCAACAACTGAATATCTTTTATTTGAATTGCACTTTGCAAATCATCTATTCGTTCAGTCAAAATTGAACATTTAGTACATAGACTATTGTCCTTCCCTGTTGCACAATTATCATTCCTTTCAGGAGCTAAAATCATTGCATCAAAAACTTTAACAAGCTTCATCAAATTCCTAATCTGTTTGCTGAATTTCTTAAAAGTAAATTTTGACTTTTGGATCTCAATATTAGATTGTAAGCATTCATTGAACATGTACCTCCATAATTCATCATCTTTAACAAATTTTGACAGATTTTTGAATTCTAAATTACTCTCACTAGATAATTCATTAATAAAATCCATTACTTACCAATTTAGGACGACTTCTTTCACGCTTTCCCTCTCTTTACGGGAAATTACGTCATCAAGAAACAGGATTTTCTTACGTGTGTAAACTTCTTCACCAAATAATTCTATGTTTCCAGATCCATTCGATGATGCTGAAAGTTCATTCGTTTTTATTTCTCCTTGAAGCTTGTCTGCATGATCAATGCTTGTTTTCCCTCTCGACAAGCGATAGGAGAAATAATTCAAAAACGTTCGATATTCAAGCAAATCGATTCTGGCTAAGGCTCGCCATTGAAATAAAGTTGGTATATCGCTATTAATTGTATTAATAATCGATATTCATATTGATGAGAAAAGTTCCAAGAAAATCCATTCCGTTCTTGTGTAAAAACTCCAAAATGTATTTAATGATAAAATAGTAAAATATCACATGAATATCATCAATTGTAGAATATAAAAATAGCATCAATAAGTTTCTTAATCTTGAAATGAAAGTTGCAAATATATATCTTTGTGTGTGTGTGTGGCTATGTCAGCCTTCTTCTAAGTGTGAGTGAGCGTGTTCTACCATGTCAGCTCATTTCCAAGTGTGTGAGCTTGAGTGTGAGACATTCAAGAGAAGAGAGAGCCCAAATATAACCTACCCCCACCCTTCTAAAAATACGTCATGTAACGGTTCATTTTTGACTTGTTCTACAAAAAACGCGCCAAATTCAAATCTTCCTTAGAAGAGAAAGAGAGGGTCAATTACTCTCAAATTCCTGAGGATAGGGCTGTAAGCTGTGAATAAGTAGCTACATTTTAACCTATATAAGACAAATGTCCTTTAACATCTAAATCAAATATACATATATATATATATATATATATATATATATATATATATATATATATATATATATATACATATATACATATATATATATATACACACATACATATACCATAACACTATATATACATAGAAATACTATAGTCTTAATAAAGAACTATATTCTTAGTTAATATACTTTTCTTCTTACAAGCTGTAACCTTATATCTCCTACGATGGGAGGATGGTAGAATTTCAACAGGAAGCTAGTTTCAGGCTAATGTCAACCATATGCCAATCTATACCATAGAAGCTTATGAGCTATATACTTAAATATATAACAAATGATATAATTCACTTTTCCAAATCCAGACACTATATGGAATACTTTAAACATATCCAAGTCCATTATTCTCAAAGACCCAACTCCATTCATTCATGTGTTAATATTGTTAATAGATGAATATTAGATATTAGATTAAAGAAAATCTTTATAACAAGTGGCAAGATGTGGCAAGCTCATAGAGACTCATCCAAAGCGACTTGGAGCTGTCATAGCCGCAAAAGATGGCTCTACACAGTATTGACTTTAGGGGGATGAATAGTTATACACATTTACTTTTTCTTTTATTTTGTCCTATTTGTTGTTTGCTTCACAATAATAAAAAAAACATCTTCAAAGTTGTGGGCATGTTCTGGAAATTAAATCATGCAAATCCTTAAACAATCCATGTTAATTCCAGGTTGTGAAGCAACAAAACACGAAAAATGCCAAGGGGGTGAATTATTTTGCAAGGCACTGTATGAACAAACCATATGCCTCTAAAGTGTGTACTTGTCTAAATTAAGAGCACTAAATGTCATTTATGTCTGCTGCCTCTGTCCTCTGCTATCTGCATGAATCACTTCTGACACGTTTTCCTGACACCAAGAGGAAAAAGGTGACAGAGGGAGCTCTAGCTGATGACGGACTCCGCTCACTGAGCTCTGCAGTGTGTAACTGCAGCTTTCCACCCCCTTTTTTCTGAACTTTTAGACAAGCCTATAAATTCTGGATTTTTATCAGATGTAGAGAAGAGAAGACTGCAGAAAGACAGATAGAACTTTTGTAGGAAGATTATTTTCATCTCTTTGTATCACCTGAGGCCCGTCACATCTCTGTTTTTTTTTTGTAGCATCCTGATAGTAGGCAGGCATTCTGACAAATTTACCTTGCTAGATGGCTGATTGATAGGGGATTCACTGGCCTTTTCCCTAACTCTGGATTTGATACACCTCTCTCTTCGGTCACTAGGTGGCATTGTTGCCTGTGGCAGTGGAACGATAAGGGCATAGGGAACCCAGACTAGGAGTGAATAGGTTGACTCAGCCAATTGGCAGGGGTTTCTTTGGTCCCTTGGCCTGCTGGGAGCACCTATTTATTCGGGAGGAATAAGGTGATCTGAGTTATTTGCCATCTGGGCAGCTGTCTAGGTGGACGTGTGTCACAAGGCTCTGGGTTGCTAGGTCAGAAGTCTGAGGCCTATCCCAGGAGCACAGCCAAGGACACAGCAGGTAGCATGGGTGAAGCTTGAGGAGTTTACAGTGGGTTTAGCTGTGGCACTGCTCAGGGGATCCAGTGATTTCTGGGATCTTGAAGTCTAGTAAGAGATCGGGAGCTCAGTGAGTGAAGAGCTACAGTATACAGTAGGATACCGTGAGTTAAGTGTAAGGACCTCTATTGACTGTTCAAAGTTCAGTTGCCATAGGAGACAGCAGTTCTACAAATACAGTTGCAGCATCCAGCTTAAAAGCTCTCTACCTGTATAGCTGTCTGCCTATTATTTTGTCTCAGGATCTGCCACTTACTATTGCAACTGCCTAAGGGTGTCCTGGCACTAATTGTTCAAAAAATAAGTTGTGCTAAACACATAAATAAATAAAAAATAGTTATTGAGTCCATACAGTGAAGTGATATCCAAGGTGAACACACAATGGTAATAAATGAAAGTGCACTAAGAAATTAGTGATATTCAGAAAAGTGACTTCCACCTCCTAAGGAATGGCCGCTTACCGACTCCCTATGATCTCCTCTTATGGGAGATCACACACGCTTTTGGCTCTATAACCAGGCCAGGAATCCAGGGAACATCGCATTTCAAGAACTTCCACCTCCCCGATTTGGCACGGTCGTACAGAAAACCCAAAGAAAAATAGAAGCATCCATAGCATAAAAGTAGTTTCTGACATAAAAACAAGCCGCCCGGGTCAAAGATGCAGCCCGTTACTCCGGGACCTGCACAAACGCGGTGACATTAGCACGTCACTCCTCCCTGCGTGTTTCGTCACAAATAACGTCATCCTGGGGCACGTTGTCCTGGCCCTAACCCTCTCTCCCCAGTTCTATTTAAGAGACAATAAATCTATTTTCTTGCATTCCAAAAAGCGTAGCGATCGGTGGTGTGGTGTGTCAGTCTGACATCGGACTTGACGTAGGCTCTTTACCATGTGATCAGCTGTGTCCAATAACAGCTCATCATATGGTAACCAGGAAGTGCCGTTTATCGGCTTTTCCTCTGCTCGAGCTGACAGGTGCTAGTAGAGGAGAGCCGATCAGCTGCTCTCCTGACAGGGAGGTTTGCACTGATAATCAGCTGCAACTTTTATCACTGCAGACCCATCGAGGATGCCCACTTGAGACAACCAGGAAAACCCACTGAAGACCACCAGGAATGCCCACTGGAGCCAGCCAATCAGTTCCTATTAGGGATGGCACTCTGTGCCCATTAGTGATGCTTGCCAGTGCCTTCTGATCAGTGCTGCCTATCAGTGCCGACTATAAGTGCCCCCCATCAGTACCACCTATAAGGGCCACTTATAGGTGGCATTGATAGGCACTCATGAGTGCCCATCAGTGTTGCATATCAGTGCCCATCAGTGCTGCATATAAGTGCCTCATTATCAGTGCTACCTCATCAGTGCCCGCCAGTGCAGCCTTATCAGTGAAGGCGAAAACGTACTTATTTGCAAAGTTTGGTAACAAAGAAAAACTTGTATTACTAAAAATGTTAGGTCTTTTTTTTGGAGCGCAAAAAATAAAAACCCAGTGGTGATCAAATACCACCAAAAGCTTTATTTGTGGCCTCCCTGTGCCCATGGCCAATGTCATTCAAAGGGGATGGGGGGGGGGGGACTGCTGACTTGCCTAGAGCTCAGTTTTGACTTAAAGGGTCACTAAAGGAAAAAAATGTTTTAGCTAAATAGCTTCTTTTACCTTACTGCAGTCCTGGTTTCATGTCCTCATTGTTCGTTTTTGCTTTGAAGTAGCTGTAATCCTTCTCTGATCTCCAGACTTCCTGCTTGTCTGGCTCCTTATGAAAAAACTCATGCAAGCTTCTCACTGTGGTCCATGATCAAGAAGGTGTGATTACTGTGTGTCTAAAACTCATCAGAACCAATAAGATTAATTTTAAAAACAAACACTGCCCTGTGTTTGTTTGTGTGTCTCTGTACTTCACAGAAACATGAAACCAGTTTAAAAACGAAACTAAACTGCAGGCACATTATATGATTAATTTTTATTTATTTTTAATCATTTTTAAAAGGAATCAGTTAACTATTATGTCTCTATACCCTGTAAACAGTCATTTCAGCAAAAATTTTTTTTTCCTTTACTGCTCCTTTAAGTTGAAGTTTAGGTATGGCATTTTTTACATAGTTCCATTAGACCAGCTCAGAGAAATGTGCATATGTATGTGCAATATCTGTGGGATTCAGTGGAAGCTGGAAATCCCTGTAGTAGGCAACACTACTACAATGATCTCCACTAGCTTCCGAGTCCCAGGCCAAGCGGCAACCCTACTGCATTGTGAACATAAGAGGTTGCTTGCTTGACAAGTTTGTTATTCAGGGAACACTTTGCAAGCTGAAGTTTAGTGATGGCATTTTCTAAATGAATGCAAAGTGTTCTCTGATTAGACGAGGTGGGGAGGCAGGGAGGTGACATCATAACCTCCACCTATTCCAATCAAAGAACACTTTACATTAAATGAGGAAGCACTGTGCCTGAAGCTTTAAAGGGTAACTCCACTGTGATGCAATTGCCTATATATGCTCCAGTTTAATTCTCCCTGCTAATTTAATGCTGTGGGTTAGAGGTAACAGGTGTTTTCATGTGTGATTCATCTCTCTCTGTAAAGACTGTTCATATGTTAAATAAGGCTAGCTTTTGAAAGGCCTTTAATTGTGTGATAACACTGTCTAAAAACCTATTGATGCTCAGAGGTGTTACTAGGTGTCAAACTGGATGCAGACGAAACGTCTGCCTAGGAAACTCAAGGGTGTGAAGGTGGTTTGTTGTTATGCTGTTTAAGGAATGTGCAGTGATTAGACATGATGATTATCAGTCGGTGCCGACCTGTCTAGAATGTTTTAGTAATTAGCCTTAGTGTGTGATTAGGGGGGGTGGAGATTTCATTGTTGCTTCAATGTCTTGGACTGTATAAAAAGCTGAGAAGAAAACCATTAAAGTTGTTGTTCCAGCAGTAAGCTTGTCTCATGTGTGGCTTTCTGGGCGACTCCAGGAATATTCATCCTCGTGGAATATTGGGGTGATTTTCGTTATGGGAAGAAGGGAACGTTGACGGGGATATCATTGTAATACCGTCACATCCACTTTTAAGGAAAACAAAAGCACATACATTTTTATTCTTTCTATCTCTTGGGGACTCCTTTATTGTTAAAATATCTGTGCTGAGTTCCCACCTCTGCACACCTGTTGTGGTCTTAATCAGAGGTTCCCACCATCCTAGCTAAAAAAAATTGTATGTAGCACTGCCCCTGAAGGAGCTGCTGGCTACATTTTGGGTTTGCACATTACCTCTTAAGCTTCGTTGTCAGGCTAGGGAAGTCCATAGTAAATGCAATGTCCAGACAGATGTAAAACCTTCAACAGTTGGTTTTATTTTCACTGCAGGATAACTTGAACAAAAGAAAGTAGAAGGGAGGAGAAGAGTAGGGGTAGGTTCAGGCACACGATACAGAATGCTCAAAATAGTCAATCAGTCTCCACTCTCAACTATTGAGTGAGGTATTGCTCACCCGGATAGTCCCCTCTCATTTAGCCTAGCAGCCAGGATGATGCACAAACTAATGTCCAGACGGTCTCTGCCACAGACTTTTTGGAATGAACTAGGTCTCTGCCACAGACCTTTAAATGAACTTGGTCTCTGCCACAGACATTTTGGAATGAACTTGGTCTCTGCCACAGACCTTTGAATGAACTTGGATGCGTCCAGGAATCCTCTGCCACAGGATTTCAAAGTCCCGAACCTGCAGCCGTACAGTAGAAGAGCCTTTAAGCCGAACCGTTGAACTGCAGGGCTTTTAATGTAGTGGATCCCTCCTTAATCAAGTCACCAGGCCTCACCCGAGACATCAGCACTTTGTCAGTCTCCTCCAGGGCAGGTCCTCCCCTGGTCTCCGTCATTAAGACAGCTACCTCCCTTGTAGACAGACAGTTTGGGATCCCCTTTTAGAGTTGCAGGCCCCAGTCAGTATAGCCAGGCCCACTCGACAGCAAAGCGACCCCTGGGCCAATGTGGCCCCGAAGGCATGGGGCTCACACAAGAACCTCGCGCCAGGAGGGCCACGAGGCGAAGGACCCTGATAAAATGGTGGCTGCCCTTTAGTACCCCTTCCCAGCATTCACAGCAGGGTCACCACTCCCACTGTACTGCCGCCGAGAAGAGACACCCAACACACCATGGTGCACCTGCGTTACAACATAAGACCGAGATGGCAACAACACCTGCAGGTAGGGGTGTAACGGATCGTCACCGATCCGTGATCCGAACGGGCCACCCCGTTCGGATCGGCACACCCCGCGATCCGCGGAGCGCTCCGGAGCCTAGGCCTAGGAAAGTCCCCGGCTTCGGCCTAGCTCCGGAGCGGCGGCCAGTCTGCTTGCCAGAGCCCAGCGTGACACGCCTCCCCGGGGAGGCGTGTCACGCTGTGCACTGGGCTCTAGCAAGCTGAATGGGAATGTTACCAGTGAAGCACTGGTGTGAGAGGAGGGGGGGGGAAAGGGGGAAAAAGAGCAATTCACAGGGGTGGATTAAAGAGGAAGCAGGTGAGGCTGTTTGGGACTTAAAGTACAATCTTGATGTTTTTACAGCAAAAAAATAAAATAATATATATATATATATATATATATATATATATATATATATATATATATATATATATATATATATATATATATATATATATATAGCTGTAAAAACATCAAGATTGTACTTTAAGTCCCAAACAGCCTCACCTGCTTCCTCTTTAATCCACCCCTGTGAATTGCTATTGTGCTCTTTTTTCGGATTAGCAAAAAAAAAAAGGTTCCTTTTTTTAATTGGTCCAAAAAAAAAAATATATATTATTTTATTATATATATATATATATATATATAATATATATATAATATAATTTTTTTTTTTTTGGACCAATGAAAAAACGGACCCTTTTTTTTTTTTTGCTGATCCGAAAATGATCCGATCCGTGACTCCTGATCCGAGGATCGATCCGATCCGTGAGTTTTTTGATCCGTTGCACCCCTACCTGCAGGCAACAAGGGAAACTACCAAGTAGTACCACAGCCAGAACAGAGGCAAATTTGTATCAATCAAACAGGTCTGGGCCCAAGTATTGACCCAGACATCCCTTAAATTTGAAATAGCGCCCCATGATTTGGGGTGGACGCTACATGTATATTGTGGAAAATGTAACAGGAGGAGCTGAGACATACACCACACCTAGGTAGACAGGAACAATTTTGGGAACTGTGGGAAGGTGCTCCACTTTTTCTAAAATATCTTTAGTATGGATAGGTAATACTACTATAATACAAGTTGTGTTTATCAGGACATATTATCAGCATACAATTACCATTGTCTACCATTTTTTTAACAGCTGCACAGGATAGCTTTGGCATTCCTCTTTATTGCTTGTCTGGGGCAGCTTGGAATGTTCATTTATCTGCTGTTTATCGGTAAAAAAGCATTGAGTGCCAAGGAGGATTACACACCAGAGGTAATACTATGCTTCATTACACAACACAGGAGTGAGCTTTTGTTAGGCCGCGTACACACGATAGGATCGCCAGAGGAGAACGGTCTGAAGGACCGTTTTCATCAGTCCAAACCGATCGTGTGTAGGCCCCATAGGTGTAGGTGTAGGCCCCATAACCTTCAGTCAAAAAAATGAGAACTTGCTTTAAAATTGAACCGATGGACGCCTAACCAATAGGTCAAAACCAATGGTTAGTATGCAAAAGCATCGGTTAAAAACCCGTGCATGCTCAGAATCAAGTCGACGCATGCTTGGAAGCATTGAACTTCGTTTTTTTCAGCACGTCGTTGTGTTTTACGTCACCGCGTTCTGACACAATCGTTTTTTTAACCGATGGTGTGTAGGCGCGACGGACCATCAGTCAGGTTCATCGGTTAACCGATGACAACGGTCCTTCGGACCGCTCTCATCGGATGGACCGACCGTGTGTACGCGGCCTTAGAGTAGCAAAGTTTCTGATAGTGCCACTGGACCTCACAGAATGTTCTATTTAAACTTTATGAAAATCAGAATGTGAATAAACTTGCCCTAGAAGTGAAAAGTTATATATATGCGATCAGTACTGTTCATCTTACCATGTATCTACCGATCCAGATTTATATGAATGGATCATCTTAGCTTCTACCAAGCTATTTCCAAAGAACAAAATATGTGTTCCGTACAGGTTTCTATCATATGAAGTGTGTAAGGATCAATTCACACTTGTACGAGTCCAAAGTTGCGCTGACTTTGGAGTGCAACTTTGGATGGGTGCAGCTTGGATACAACTTTGGCTTTGACCAGTGCTTTGACTGTTGCACACAAGTTGCATTGTATAACATTCAGGTACAACTTTCATGCAACTTTTGGGGGTTAACATTGAAATCTATGGTCCTCAAGTTGCATGAAAGTTGGACCAAAGTAGGGCATGAACTACTTCCAAGTTGCTGCAACTTTAAGTCGTTCATATATGAATGGTTATCGTTGGAAAACATGGGGAACGATTTGTCATGCAACATTTATCTCCAAAGTTGCATGACAAGTCACACAAGTGTGAATGGAGCCTAAAGCCTGATACACACGATCAGATTTTCATCAGACAAAGTGTAGGACTTTTGTCCGAAGGGCATTGGCCAGGAACTTTTGAATACAAACGGCAAAGAATTGTCGACCAACAAACACAAAACGAGGTGGTTTTTCAGCTCTTTAGCGCCACCCTTTGGGCAACTTCTGCTAATGTTGTGTTATGGTGAGCATTGCTTCACACAATTGTTGGCAGACAATTTTAAAGCATGCTATCCCACATTTGTCCGTGAAAAATCAGACAAAAATTGTCAGATGGAGCATACAAACTTTCGGATTTTCCGACAACAGCCTGTCATCACACAATTCCCATTGGATAATCCGATCGTGTGTATGAGTCTTTAGACTATATGACCCTGAAGACTGTCGTCAAATATAGAGATACAATAAAATTGGTCTGGTCGTAGCTACATTGTTTTATGTAGGAGTTCTGCATATATTTAATACTTTCTGTTCAATCTAGTGCTATTTGCATAGTGATCAGACATCACTTATAGCTATACCATCTTGTTATCTCTTGTTTTTCAGGTATTTGCTGTAAACAATGAATATAAGTATTTTATATCTTGTGAAATGTCACAACCAGCTAATGAAAACCAAAATTACATTCCTCTGACCCCCAACAGCAAGACATCAGATGTCAAAATATGATGGGAATCCTGTTTATGACAGCTCTAAGAAGGAAGGCTAACTACTAATAGTATATTATACGTGAAAATAGATTCATGATTGGGATATTTTTGGGGATTAGAGACTGGCTAAAATGTGGAAATACTCCTGCTGGTTTCAGAAAACCTTGCTTTAAGCGTTTACTACTCCAACACTTCATATTCCTGATATGTGCCTGCTGTACCATATACATGTATGGAATGTATCCTGTTCTCTTTGTATTGCTTCCTTTGTGTGAAATCCCTGGTGTTCCTGCCAGTCCCTTTGCGTTCCTAATAAAAACTGATCACACTAATCAGGGGAGCAAACCGTGGTCAGTCCTCCAGCTGTGCTGGGAACTCAGTGTTCTCTCCTCCAATTATCAGACTTGTCCTTAGATGCCCCCTCTGCACGGCCATTAACTGGGAAGCTCAGTGTGATGCTCCTCCTCCCAGCTCTTATGCAGCTGAGAACAAAGGGTATGAGATCACTTTAAAAAAAAGGGAAAAAAGGTATTTCTAATGTTTTTTTTTTATATCTATACAAAAATGTTTTGCCTTTCTTTTCTCTTTTAAACTGAATGGGTTGTTTTACAAGGTGATTGTTTACAATCACTTTAACGCTGAACTCCCGGCATATATAAAAGTCTCAAATTAATGAAGCTCTGCAATCATTAATATATCATGAAATGTATATATTTTTTAATGCAAGTACCTAAAAATGTACTTGTTTTTCGGCAGACTGAAGCTCTGCAATCATTAATATATCATGAAATGTATATATTTTTTAATGCAAGTACCTAAAAATGTACTTGTTTTTCGGCAGACTGAAGATAGGGGGATAGGGTTAAGGGATAGTATAGAACAGATTGGTCTTTATGCGGACGATATTATACTGTATATGCGGAATACACAGAACACCCTGACGAAAGCTATGAGCATAATAGACACCTTTGGCCAGTATTCAGGGCTTAAGATTAATTGGCAGAAGTCTTTCCTTATGTCACTGAATCAAGAACTAGAAATGGAGGAAGGGATAGATAGAAGAGAATTGAAAGAATAACTAATAAGTTGGGCTTTAAAGGCACACAGTACAAATAGATGTAGAAAACTAGAGATTTATTTAGTATGAAATATCATAAAAGTGGAACGACATAAAATCAAAAAATTACGAAATTAAGTCAGAAACGAATACTACAGCAGTGATTACAACAGTATACAATCTTGTTATATATAGGGAAGGGATAGATACCTCACTTAGAATTGTGGACACCTTTAAGTATCTAGGAATCTATACCTTGGATGTAAATCCATTGATGGAGTGTATTAAATCTAAGCTGAAAAACTGGAGTAACTTACCACTTTCGGTGGTGGGTAGAATAAATGTAATTAAAATAATTTTACTGCCAATGTGTTTATATATTTTTTCACATTCCCCAGTGGTAGTTCCTAAAAAGATCTTTAAAAGTTTGAACTCTCAATACACTAAATTGATATGGGCCAAAAGGCAGATGTAAAGTAAAACTTACAACATTACAGCGCCCAAAAACAGAGGCAGGGTTGACTCTGCCAGATATGTATCTGTACTATCTGGCGGGACAATTAAAACATTTGCGTAACTGGCTTATACAAGAACAAAGTCTGGGGGTGGAGAAGCACCTGTTAAAGATAATTCAGACCCGAGAATTTATTGATAGGATTGGAAGTAAGAGGTACACAACTACCAAGGGTTAAGATCCCCATGCTATCATTGATTCGATCGGTATGGCGAGAGGCAGAAAAATTAACAAGATTCAAGGATATCCCATCCAAACTACCCATGTGGAATAATCCACTATTTGAAGAATTAAGTACACTACAAGATAATAAATTTTGGATACAAAAAGTTATAGTGGAGCTGGAACAGGTTTATCAAAGTGGGACGAGAAGAAAAAAGGCGCACCAGCCCAGTGTGTTACCGTAGACAATTTAATGAATTAACAACTTCCGGACCGCCGCATGTACATTTACGTCGGCAGAATGGCACGGACAGGCACATTGGCGTACCTGTATGTCCCTGCCTAGACGTGGGTCGGGGGTCCGATCGGGACCCCCCCCCCGTACATGCGGCGGTTCCCGTGGCTTCAGGAGCGATCCGGGACGAGGGCGCGGCTATTCGTTTCTAGCCGCCCCCTCGCGATCGCTCCCCGGAGCTGGAGAACGGGGAGAGCCGTATGTAAACACGGCTTCCCCATGCTTCACTGTGGCGGCTGCATCGATCGAGTGATCCCTTTTATAGGGAGACTCGATCGATGACGTCAGACCTACAGCCACACCCCCTTACAGTTGTAAACACACACTAGGTGATCCCTAACTCCTACAGCGCCCCCTGTGGTTAACTCCCAAACTGCAACTGTAATTTTCACAATAAACAATGCAATTTAAATGCATTTTTTGCTGGTCCCAAAAATGTGTCAAAATTGTCCGAAGTGTCCGCCATAATGTCGCAGTCATGAAAAAAATCGCTGATCGCCGCCATTAGTAGTAAAAAAAAAATAATAATAATAAAACTATCCCCTATTTTGTAAACGCTATAAATTTTGCGCAAACCAATCGATAAACGCTTATTGCGATTTTTTTTACCAAAAATAGGTAGAAGAATACGTATCCGCCTAAACTGAGGAAAAAAAATGTATATATGTTTTTGGGGGATATTTATTATAGCAAAAAGTAAAAAATATTGCATTTTTTTCAAAATTGTCGCTCTATTTTTGTTTATAGCGCAAAAAATAAAAACCGCAAAGGTGACCAAATACTCTATTTGTGGGGAAAAAAAGGACGCCAATTTTTTTTGGGAGCCATGTCGCACGACCGCGCAATTGTCTGTTAAAGCGACGCAGTGCCGAATTGTAAAAACACCTTGGGTCTTTTAGCAGCATATTGGTCCGGTCCTTAAGTGGTTAAAAATGTGATAAAAACTACTCACAAAGGAAGCAACATAGGCTTGTCGACAACACTGTAGTGGATACCCCTCGAACCACACTCCAAATAGGGGGAATGAAGGTGTGTCACTGCCGGCTACTGAAGGGCAGCAAGGCCAGGAGTTTTTGTTTTCTGTTATCAAAGTGGGAGCATATGTTCATTTGATTTTTTTAAAACACAATATAACCTAACAGATAAGAATTTCTATAGATTTTTACAGCTAAGGCATGCGCTAGGTGCTCAATGCGATAGTAAAAGTATTAATATATCAAAATTCCCTCTAATTGGAATATTAAGAACTCAGGGACCAAGGGGGTTAGTATCTAAATATTTACATATTTAATGCAGGTTAAGACACGGGATGCCCTGCTTCAGGTTAAGAGGAAGTGGCAAAAGATTTGTACATCTATAACAGATGAGACTTGGAAGGAGGCGTGTATATCACACTTGGTAGTGTCACCTGCAAGTAATAATAGATTGATACAGTTATATATAATACATCAAGCTTATCTTACACCCTGCAAATTAAGTTTAATGGGACGAACAGAGTTGTTTACCAGAGGTCGACTTTGAGCATTTAATGTGGTCCTGCCTGGATATTGGAGACAGGTCTTGGATATATTGTCAAAATTGCTCGGAGAATGTATCCCATTTACTCCAGAGGTCTGCCTGCTGGAACTGATGGAGAGCCAGAGGGTGATTGGCTATGCCAAGACCTGTCTACAAGAAACATTATTTATGGCACACAACCTAATCGTCCTTAGGTGGATGCAACAAATATCCCCCTCAAGAGGGATCAATGGCTTAAACCGATGAATCAAATACTCCCATATGAGAAATTAATGTACAAGCATAGAGAAACACCTCAGAAATATCATAGAATCTGGGATGGATGGTTAAACTCATTATTAACTCTTAGTGGTAATGAATAATGTATAAGAGGGGCATAGACAGAAGGTTTCCCTGATTTATGGAACCTAGGAAAAGTGGAGGAAGTGGGGGCTGCAGTCAGAGTAATTGGGTATCTTAACTCTTGTTCCTTGAGGAGGGAGGGGGAAGGGGGAGGAGGAAGTGTTTTCTTCTTTTCTTTTCTTTGTTCCCTACACAGTCTCCATCCTTTATAAAAAAAAAAATTGTTGTTAGTTTTTGGTGTTGTTTTTCAGGGTGAAATGAAACGTATATTGATTTATTCTTAGATTTTTGGTGTGCATTTATTAATATGAAAGAAACAAATGAATTAATAATGATGACATGTGATATTGTTAATGTTTGTAAATGCAGATTTATGAAATAAAAAGTATTTAAAAAAAAGAAATTGACTTGGTAGTAGACCCTTGTAACCTACTGTGAAGCAGATAGAGAGAGGGATAAGGGGCACAAATAGCCAGTCAGGTATGTTGCATGGCAATGGGGCATACTGATAGGAGACAAAAGTAAACTCATCAGTGTGCTCCTTCTTCACAACTCCAGTCACAGGGTGGGGGTGGGGAGACCTGTAAGTGAAAGGGAATCTGCAGCAGAGAAAAATAAGCCCCCCCCTTTCCTGAACTGTATGCCAAGGCTTTTACAATCTGAGTATTGGATAGACAGAAATTGTTTGTCAGGCAAAACAGCTGTCTCATATGCATATCATCTGTGTAATAAATTCCAACGCTGGGCATAACAATAAAGCCTTTGCAGTTCATTAATTGGTGCATGAATAAAGTATAAGGTATCCCCTTCTCTAGCCTCTAACAAGGTCCCTTCAGCTTTGGGACTGGTCCAGCAAAGTCTCCTCTCTAAGACATTTCTAGCTGCAGTCAAATGCATGGCTTAACCCTGTACAATGCAGGGTTAATAACCCTGAATTGTGCACAATGACGCCAAGGAACTGCCCACAGCCCAGAGATTCAGGGAGAAGAGGATGACACCACAGAAGGGAGTCAGGGAAAGTAGTACTGCCTGTTCCTCTACTCCCTAGATATAAATGGGTTGATTTACTAAAACTGGAAAGTGCAAAATCTGGTGTAGCTGTGCATGGTAGCCAATCAACTTCTAACTTGTTACAGCATGTTCAGTTAAGCGTTGACAAAAACCCCAAAGCTGATTGGTTTCTTTGCAGGGCTGCACCAGATTTTGCACTCTCCCGTTTTAGAAAACCAACCCCAATGAGTATTTTACCCTTGTGGTGTGTGTGTTGGAGGGTGAGGTTGAATTTTAAGCTGTTTGCCTGGGATTCAATTTTAAGTGATTCAAAGAGTTTGGCTTTCTCCCCAAGAAACCTATGGGCTTGGATTAGAATGTCGGGTAAATGTCTAATTAAAAAAACCTTATAAATAAAAGCATGAAAGTTCAACACGTGTTATCTAAAAGGATATTAGGATAGCTAAGAAACCTTAAAGGAAGCCTCAGAAAATAGCACCAAAAGCCAGCTCAGAGTATCTCAGAAGAAAGACCACCCGACCAAGAAAAGCCCCAATTATGTTTTTCAGTGCATACCGTGAGGTGACGAACAAAGGTATCAGATCCTTGCCCTCCTCACTAACTCGTGACAAAGGACCGGCCAATCTCCCACTTACGGAACAATGCTACTCTCAGCTGCACCCAGCACAAATATTTTCCAGTGTGCGGGACCACAATCTAGGTGCCAGCAGTCTGAGAGCGATTGTCACTGAGTTAATTAGGCAATTATCCCTTTAACTTCCAACAACCCCTCTTTTATATCAAGCAGGAGGAGACTTGTAGTTTTAGCAATAACAATTATGATTTTAGAATAATCGTCTGTAACACACACTGTCACCACAGACAGGGACGTTCAGAGGATTTATCCTATACAGTAGCACTCTTCAAGAGACAGGTTGTTTAACTTGCATTAAGAGCTTAGGGACAAGGTTAACAGTTTTCAGAATAAGGTTTTAATATTGAAAAGGTCAAAATAGGTGCAAATAAAATAATTACAGAAAGGTGTTTCAAAGAAATAAAGACATAATTCTACAACAAACAAATAAGGTAGAATTTGAGGAGGAAGGATACTTGCAATCAATGACCTTGGGTTGATCAGAGTTTGGTCGATAAGCCAGGTGTAATCGGTTCTCAAACTTGACAGATGTTCCTGATTTGATGGTAAAGGAGAACTCCCTAACTATCCTGGTGTCTCCCTTTTCTTTGGGATCAAAGGGGTGTTGACAGATGCCCCTGGCCAGTTAGTTGCTGGGAGGTCTCTACATTCATGACCATGTCCCAGGTACAGTTTGTGATAAATATTCCTATCTCTGCATCTTTACTGTTTACAGACTTCTAACATCCATATTATCGTCCAGAGTGACAATTGCTTCAAATAAGTGGTGCCAGCAGTTCCCCATATGAGTTGACATAGCAGTGTCTGGACTTGAAACATTACAAATTATCTGAGGAAACTAAAAATGTCCGTATTATGACTGTGCTATCATTATTTTGGAAATGATAAAACATGCTGAAGTTTCAGAACTATACTAAACTGTCTGCACTTTATGTGGATTGAGCTATATATGACAGGGATCTGTTGGTTCTCTGGATTGAGAGGGTGACAGCTTTATTAGGGTTTACAGCCCTAAATTGTGGATTGGGTAATGGAAAAATCTGATCAATCGGCTGATAAGGTCCTGGCTTCCGTCACCAGCTTGTGTATTAGATAACTTAAAGGAAAAGGCGGGGGCAAGGTCACTGTGGTGTGCCCTTTACTGGACAACATGGCTGGGATGAGCTGCACAATGCCAAAATGGCTACAAACTACACAGCTATGCATTGTCTCAGTACGCATGACCATTACAGTCACTATTTAGTGATAATGGCCCATATTCTTAAAGAAGTTCCGCCGGCGTATATGGAGATGCGCGGCGTAAGTGTAAAGATGCGCCGTCCTATCTAAGCGCCGCAGTCACAGAACCAGATCCGCCAGAAACAAGGCTGCTCCCGTCCGTCCTAGCTCGTTTAAGTTTATGCGGCGTAGGCGCATATTTCCGCTGAAGGCATCCTACACGGCCATAGAATTAGTATTCAAATATGCAAATGATGTACATAAGCAGATTCCCGAACCTACGCGCGATCGGCGTAGGCTAGGCGTTGTGCGCGTAAGACGAATGTCCGGCTGAAAGTTACTCCTCATAAAGCTCGGATAACTTTGCTCCAGAGCTGATTAAGTCAGCTTGAAAGCCAATACAGCAGCACCATCCCGGACGAGCTGAGCAACCAAACTTCTCGGACAACACATTCGTATGCCAACATGCCAGGGGCAGGCAAGGTCTTAGCACTACTAGTGTATGCAGAGGCAGAGGAAGAGGAAGAGGCAGAGGCACGTAGAAGGAGGAGGGCACGTGAGAGGATATACCCACAGCGCATTAGCCTCTTTGGCATGGCTGATGTGGAGGTGTATCGCCGTTTCAGATTCAGCCCTGATGCCATCCTGGAAATTACCAGAGCCCTGCAGGATGACATCACCAGCCCAACACAACGCTCACATGCAGTGCAGCCACTGGTGAAGGTCCTGGCAACATTGCATTTCCTGGCCACTGGTTCTTTTCAAAGAACAAGTGGAGACGTGATTGGGATATCACAAACCAGCATGAGCAGATGTGTGCACCAGGTTGTCCCTGCAATCCTAAGACGCATGTCCCACCACATCATCAGACCCACCCAGGAGGTCCAGCGGCTGAAGGCAATGCGTGAGTTCTGCGAAATTGAAGGATTCCCACGCACCGTCGGGGCCATTGATTACACCCATGTGGCAATACAGCCCCCCCATGAGACACAGCACATTTATGTGAATAGGAAGCACTGGCATTCCATCAATGTCCAGGTGATCGTGGATGCCCATGGCCTCATATGGCACGTCCGTGCCAAACACCCAGGATCCAGCCATGACAGCTTCATATACCGTCAAAGCGACATCCCAAGACAATTTGAAGAGAACATGTATGGGGACAGCTGGCTGGTTGGTGAGTGACATGGGTGTCAGGTATGACTGTCCCCCCCATGATGCAGACATCACGAGGGGCACATGCATGACTAACATCCTCCTGTCTTTTCCCTTACAGGTGACTCTGCATATGCCCTGGGACCCCACCTGATGACCCCATTCCGGAACCCACAAACCCCAGGAGAGGAAAACTACAATAAAGCACATGCACGTACCCGTGGAGTGGTTGAGCGCACATTTGGTATCCTGAAGTCACGTTTCCGATGCCTGGATAAGACTGGGGGTACCCTGCTGTATTCCCCAAACTTTGTGTGCCAGATCATCGCTGCATTTTGCGTGCTGCACAACTTTGCTGTGAGAAAGGGCCTGGAGATTGAGCTACGTGATGACCTGACCCCCCAACCAGACATTACCCCCCTAACCGAGGGTACCCCGTCTTCTGAGGGATCAGCAATCAGGAGATGTCTTGTGGAACGAATCTTTGAACGTTAAAAATACACATTAAACATTGCACAATGAGAATGCACGCATGCACACCACTGTGGTCCCTAGCACACACTCCCCACATGCACATCCCATTGGATTAGACTGAAGTACACCGCACGGTACTAAGGAGCAGCAACGCCGCGTCAAGGCTCCAATGATGTTGCTGTCCATTCATACACCTTTCACACGGACCTGGGGAGAATTTATCCCCAGCGACCGAGGGTGACACCCCTTACTGGCAGGAGTGTCACCCCCCCCCCCCCCACATTCACACACCATTCACACTGTACTATGCACTACTTTGTGCAGCACCCCAAAAAAAAAAGCTCTTACTCAGAGCATAAATAATACAAAAAAGCTCTTACTCAGAGCATAAATAATACAAAAAAGCTCTTACTCAGAGCATAAATAATACAAAAAAGCTATTCCTGGCCCTCACTTAACTGGGGGGTGCCTCATTTGGGGGGGGGGGTGGGGCATCAGGTGGAGGAGCATCCCCAGGTGCCTCCCTGGCTGGCTGTCTGCCCTCTAGAGCCACTGCTATGCGGGTGAGCAGGGCCTCCTGGCAAGCAGTCTGGGCCTGAACAGCCTTCCGCAGGCACCTGACCTCCCCCACAAGTTCGGCTGTGGTGGTGGTGTGGTGGTGGTATGCAGCTCACCCAGGCTGGTGATTGTGGCTGCAGAGTTTCCAGCCACATCCTGGATAGCATCGGGCACTGCTCCAGAGGAGGACAGGCTATTATTCAGCCGCCTCAACTCCTCCACAATGTCCCCCATATGGCGGCTCTGCTGGTCCTGCTGCCTGGCCAGCTTTTCCTGCAGGACTCCTGCCACACCCCTGGTCTTATGAGTGGCCTTCCTGGGGGCAGGAGTGCCTGGGGCCCTTGAATAGGGGGAGGGCCGTGAGGGGCTGGTGGTGAGGGGCATGGGACGGGAGGGGCTGGAGAGGGTGTTGGAAGACCCTGAGGGGCTGGAAATGTGGTGGCGTTGTGATGGTCCGGCCACCTCATGCGAGTCCTCTAGAAATAGACCTCCTGCTCGCTCTGGACCACCTCCTCTTCATTGCCCACCACCTCCTCATGGGCAATCTCCTCCTCAACCACCTCCTGTGCGGAGGACTGCCCACTCCCCTCCAACAAAGCCTGTATCAGGCTGCTGGGGGGATGGTGTTGGACGGACACTGCCAGCAGTAGACGGCCAGCAGTAGACGGCCCAGCTCCCTCCTGCACACCTGTGGATGACACAAAAAATTCACATGTTGGTGGACCCGCACACTTGTTACATGTCCCCCCCCCAAACATGCTACACACCAGATAGAAGATAAAACACACTTACCTGTCCTCATGGGCGACTCACTGGAGTCATGGCCCTCCAGGCCCTCCACCTGCTCCCTCCGCAGGCATCGAGCTATCACTTCCTCCTCCTCTGTAAGGCGGATCGGACAGGGTGGCCCACCTCCAGTGCCCCTGGCATGTTTGGCAATGGTGGCCATTTTATTTCGGGCCACACCCCGCAGGTCATTCATTTTCTTTTGTATGTCCTGGGGGGTCCTCACCTCATGGCCAAGGGCATTGACCTGTGCCGTCACTCTTCTTAAAATCTCCTCCTTTTTTATTTTGCTTGTGTTGCCACTCTCAGCACCATGGAGCCTGGCATCAAAGCGCTCCATTGCTGAGACAATAACTGCCCTCTCAGCATGTGTGAAGTTTTTTTTTCTCCTGTCTTTCCTTGGGCCTGGCATAGCAGCAGCAAAGTGTAAACTCCAAAAAACGAAATCCAAGGGGCCCAACTCAGCAGGGATTTACGCCTATTGTCATTGTGCGCATGCGCAGAGGGCGGGGCACGTCCGGCGCATGCGCCGTTCGGTCTGGACATCATTTGCATGGGGTCACGGTTCATTAGCATGCTTCACGCCCACATCCCTCCTACCATCACTTGCGCCTACTTACGCCGACACATTTAAGTTACGCGAGCGCTGCGTAGGACGCATGTGGTCCAGGAATATGGTCCGGCTCTCGCCAAGTTAAGCCGGCGGTGCGCATCGGAGATCCGCTACGCCACACTAAATATGCGCCGATCTACGAGAATATGGGCCAATATGCTAATTGCATAAAATAATAAATTATTTTACTTTACAGACCAAAAACATTGTGAGTACATTAAAACCATGCAGACAGCGTTCCTAAAATAATAAAATCCCCCCTTTTTTTTAGAGGTACAGTATTATTCACATTTTTTGAACAGTTAATAATAATAATAATAATAATAATAATAATAATAATAATAATAAAAAACACATGGCCTATGCTGTTTGTTTGTTTTTTTCAATGGTTTAGGAGATGATAGAGAAGGTATTATTAAACATGACAGGACTACAGTTAAACTATTCACTCTCTAGCCATTATGGGAATGAGAAGTTACTAATGGTTATTTTCAATTTTTTATCTAATCTAATCTTTATTTTCAATTACCCTTTAAATGGCTCATATTCTACTAAATAGCCCTTCAAGTTCTGAGTGACACCCTGGCTCAGTGACACTTAATGGAAGCCTGTTGTGCCACAACCTTGGTGTATGTGTGAGGACACCAGTACATCAATGACGCAGAAAAAGGGTGGGACCAAACTCCAAGGCTGTGCACTTTAACACTTTATTATATCTCTTTGATAATTGCAAAATAATTACCTGTTTATCCTGCCAGAAATCTGGTGCTGTTTTGTGTTTTATTATGTTTACACTGCTATCTCATACAGTGTTATCAGCCTTATTCAGTCCTTCCCTCTTCTTACTATGCAACACCTCCCACTGTCATGGAGATGAAGAAAGGGAAAGGTATTCTACAATTGTAGCACAATTCCTGTACTAAAGTGACAACTTTGCTCCTCCATAGATACAGTTGTAGCCTTCTTTTGGGGAATGGGTTAGGATAAATGGCACTTCCCAAAGAAGATATTGTGCTAAACCTGCAGGTAAATAAGAGAACATGAATCTTTGCTAAATGTAAGAGTGGGTTTGATAAAAAGAAGTGGTAGTGCCTCTCACCCCAAAACGGGACCTCTGTGAAGAGAGGGGATTCCCTTCCTGGGAACTTAATGAGTAATCTAATTAAAGATGAACTACTGCAGCCAGAATATAACTTTAAGCATAAATATAAAGATGCACATCAGTATAGAAATAACACAAGCTTTAGATAACAAAAGATTAATAACAGTACATACATCCAATGTACAAACAGGTGTTATCAGCAAAGGGCTGTTGGAATTGTACACATGTACCTGGGTATATATAGTTATCAATAAAGCTTCAATTATTTTGGGATCACATATATATTTTTCAATTAATATATTTTTTTAGCACGGTTTAGCGCAGTTTCTTCCCCTATTTATTTATTTTTTCAATAAAGATACCTCTGGACGAAAGTTGCAGCAAAGTCCAGTTGCATGGGCCCCTGATGATGATCCGGATGAGGCATTCATCTTGGTGTCAAAAACCTGAAGACAGAATCTGAGATGATGGGGAAATCCTCCAATCGTTGTATGACCAGCCTGGAATCTATCTTTTCAGCCACAGAAATTGTGATCTTAAGCCCTCTACACACGATCGGTTTGTCCCATGAAAACAGACCGATTGACTGTTTTCATCGGAAAAAACGATCGTGTGTGGGCCCCATCGGTGAAAAAAATTAGAACATGTTTTCAATTTCTCCTATGGATAGAAAACCGATAGAAAAAAATGATCGTCTGTGTGAAAGTCTATCGGTCAAAAATCCACGCATGCTCAGAATCAAGTCGACGCATGCTCGGAAGCATTGAACTTAATTTTTTTCAGCATGTCGTAGTTTTTTACGTCACCGCGTTTTGGCACGGTCGGAGGGATAATGGGATAAGAATTCACGGATGGGTGAGTTGGGGGAGGGGGGGAATTGGTAAGGGGTAAGTGTTAATTAGTAAGTGGCACACGTCTGGGGAGGGGTGTGGGCTTAGGGGGGATCCCCCCTCTTTAGGGGTGGGTGATAGGTAGCAGCGGTCCCAGAGGGGATCCACTTTCTGAGCTCAACCTCTGGGGGGAAAACCGTTGGGCCGGATGTAGAAGAAGGAGGGCCACGGATCCTTGATCTTTTGGAAGGCTAAAATCCCCCAACTGGAGAGGGATAAGGGGGGCGGGCGGAGGGTTTTGGTGGGTAGGCCCGGGAGGGGACACGGTGGGAGGGGGGTGGTAGGGGAGTTGGTGAGAGGGTCAGGGGTAGGAAGGGGGGTCGGAGGGAGGGTGGGTATGGATGGGGGTTCTCTCCAAATTTTCAGTAATAAGATACTGGATGTGGCTTTGTACCGATGCTTATTGAAAACCTGCCGATACACCGAAAATATTTATATGAACCATCTAAGGACATACAATAAAATGGTGGGAGAGGGGAGGAGTATTACTCGGTAGATAGTATAGGAACCTTATACTTTCGTATAACGTACGGGGGTTGAACACTTCCATAAAAATGGGTAATATTTTGAGAGAACTAAAACATCTCAAAGCAGATGTAGTATTATTACAAGAGACACATTTCTCGCAGGACTCAAATCTTAAAATATGCTCACATGAATACCCGTTATGGTATTATGGGGACTCACCAATTAAACGTGCGAAGGGAGTCGCCATAGGTTTCACCAGGGAAGTAAGATTTGCCCTGGGGGAGAGAATGGTAGACCCCGAGGGGCCCTTTCCTTTCCTCAGGGGCAAGATAAACGAAGTTGAATATTCTATGGCCCAAACAAAAATCCTATCAAATTTATTAAGAGGGTCATCGAGAGGTTTATGGATTTCAAGATAGGCAGGGTAATTATGGCCGGGGACATGAATCTCTGCCTGGATCCAGATGTCGATTGTACGTCACGTGTGCAGCGAGTTGGGAATGTACAACGGTAATCACTTAAAAAGAAATTACATCAACATCAATTGATGGATGTTTGGAGAATACAACATCCGAAAATACGTGACTACTCATTCCGCTCAGCTGTACACAGGGCGTACTCAAGAATCTACTTATTCTTGGTGGACCACAGATCATTGGATGCAGTGACAAGTTCTGATATTGGAATTGTGATACTGTCGGACCATGCTCCGGTATCAATTAATTTAAAAATAGAGGGAACACAAACGAATAATAGAATATAGAGATTTAATGAAGATCTAATATAAAACAAAGTGGTCGTAGACAGGATTAAAAGGGAATTAGAACTGTATTTTAAAGCCAATAGCTCAGAACATATGTCAGAATCATTAGTATGGGAGGCTCATAAGGCCTTCATTAGGGGCATCCTGATCGCAATAGGAACAGCAAAAAAAAAAAGAAAGCAGGAGGAAATGTGATGAGTTACATAAAATAATCTATGATCTCGAACAGAGCCACAAACAAACAGGCGATCTTGAAGCTGAACGTACTGTTATTCAAAAAGAGAGGAATTAAGGGACCTCATAGAACAAGAAAATAGAGCGGCTTTCTATAGGATAAAGAAAGATAGGTACCAATGGGGCGATTTGTCGGGAAAATATCTAGCCAATATGCAAAAAAAAACATTAAGGGGAAATTTTATTGAAAGCATACAAACGTGTAATGGGGGTAAGGCACACATGGCGCCTGAAATCGCGAGAGTATTCCAAAAATATTATGGGAGGCTGTATTCGATAACCCAAAGTGATCCCCCAGATAAAATAAAAAGGAGATTAGACAATATAAAAATGTTTTTAATCGAAACATGTATAAAAAAAATACCTGCAGATAAATTTAGTTCTCTAGAGGATCCCATACCGGAAACGGAAAAACTGAAACATTTAAAGGTGTCCCCCACAGGGGAAAGCCCAGGTCCTGATGGGTTAACATTCGCATACTATAAGAAGTTTAGCAACATTTTGGTCCTTCGGATGTGTTCTTATATGAACGGCATGGTACCAATTGGGAGATCCGCCGTGAGGCATTAGAGGCTGTGATTACGATTATTCCCAAGGTAGGCAAAGATTCCTCATTGTGCTCCAGTTACAGACCCATCTCCCTACTAAATGCGGACGTGAAGTTGTTTGCCAAAATTTTAGCTGGTAAAATTAAGATTATCATGAAGGATCTGGTACATACTGATCAAGTGGGTTTTATCCCAGGCAGGGAAAGTAGAGACAACAGCATTAGAACACTCCTACTGATACAGAAAATAAAAGATAGCAAGTCCCCAGGTCTACTTCTGTCAATAGACGCCGAAAAAGCGTTTGACAGAGTAGACTGGGGATTTCTTCAGAATACCTTAGAGTTTTATGGGGTGGGTCCTAAGATGCTAGGGTGGATAAAGGCTCTTTACAATCACCCAACCACTAGTTAAGGTAAACGGGACGGTATCGGGGTCATTTGAGATGTTTAACGGGACCTGACAGGGACGATATCAAAACGGATTTAAACAAAATTGCAACCAGACAGAGATCTGTTAGGGAGAATAAACTGTTTTAAAATGTTAACCCTCCCCAAGATTTCACTACCGGAAGCATACTTCAAAACATTAAAAAAGTTATTAAGTAGGTTTATATGGCGGAATAAAAAACTGTGTATAAGCATGGCAATATTAACAAGAGACAAGGCACACGGTTGTCTGGGGGTACCAGACATCAACACATATTACATGGCCATTCACATGATGGTTGATTGGCATACAAGTACATACACTGTACATAGACAGAACATCCGGTGATCACATTACCATAGAATAACACACTATAACACTGCAGTGCCACCTGCTGGATAGATAGATACAATGCATACAGTATTGTCACTTTATTAGAAAATATGCTGTTGTACTTCCAACATAAAGAATTATCTTTCTGTAGCAAGCCCCATAGGGAGCTGCTTTTGTTTGTTCAGTCCGTTACTCTGCCTTTCAACCCCAATGAACTGTCCCAGCTCCTCTGGCACACCTAGCACTGTGATTAATGGAATAACTCAGTAGGAATACACAACAGAGCTCTTCTTGTAGTTTACTTGAAGAAAAGTAATATTTTACAGTGCTTAACTTCAGGTTAACATTAGTCAGCCATGACCTGTGTAAGTACCCAGGACTTGGTTGAAACAGTTTAAAGAAAACAGTCAGGAACACTATGCAAACAACAAAAGCAATAGGTAACAATATGTACATGTAGCCAGAAGATAGCTACTGAAGTGTTATGTATTGTTGATTTGGTAAAGGGTTGGCTCCCTCTGGTGACCACTGAATGTTATTGAAATGTTTCTCTTCTTGGTTTAGAATTGAACTGTGGTGCATTGTGGGATGAGTAGTTTTATGAGGAAGTGACTCTATTGCCTTAAAGTTAGTTGGAACCTACAAACCCACAATGCCACTGTGTTACCAGGATGCAACGCGCCACCGCACAGTATGCTGGGCGACCAGATAAAAAGGACAAGCTAGGCTGCAGTTGGGCCTCTCTGGACACACCTTTCAACTGCCAGCAGGAGTTCTGCGCGAGTGACTGAGAGTTTAGCCTTGTGGCCTACGGCCGAGCGGCTTGCGGCCTACAGCGGCGTGCCAGATCAATCGCCTCAGAGGGATCCTTGAAGGATGGATCTGTCCTGTTGGACAGGTGGATTGGCCCACGCTTCATAGCATTTGAAGCTACCTGCTCATCAGCACCCGGAGGGCGGCCGCATTGTGTGCCATCTTTTTCCAGAGACATCCGCAAGGGAGTTCCGGAAGGAACATTCCAGTGGGCTGAGGAGCCACAGTGGTGAGAAGGCACCTACCTATCAAGTAGCTGACTGAAATATAAAGAAGTGTTTCCTATTGTCCAGACTGTGTTTGCTGACACCTGTAGTCCCACAGGTAGATATTCATTACACCTGAGTGTTTGGACAGCCGGATTGACAGAGTTAGTGGTTCTTTTACAAACACCTAATTTTCTCATAGTTCACCATTCTTTTCATCTTTGAATTACAATTAAGTGCACCAACAGAGCTAGCTTGAAGAAGGACTGAGACCAGAGGCGTCCCTAGGATGGGGCCAGAGGGGGCCCTGACCCCCCCCCCCCAACATCATGCTGTTCCCCACCATGTGCCCCCCCAAAAAAAAAAAAAACATTTTTTTTTGCAATTTTTGTATTTTGCTCCCCGAGAGGGAGAGCATCCCCAGTAAGCTCTGCAGGGAATTCCTCCCCCTCCCTGTGCTCGCCGACACTGCATAATGCGAGCGCTCACACAACCAGATATTCTAGCCTGGGCCGTGTTTAAGTGTGTGCACTGCAGACTGCAGTACACTGTAATCACTGAACTACATTATCTCCATCCCTTCTGTCCCCCCCGATCTGTCTCCCTCCCCCTCTCCTGTTCTTTCAAAACATTCACAATTTACTTTCACTTTCAGTTAGGCAGATAATATACGGTGAAAATTTCTTTCCTGCATCCACAGATTGCAGAAAAGAAACTTGCATGATTCCCCCATCAACAGACAGTGGTGATGGGAATATCCCTCCTGCCCAGCAATTATATTCTCCCGACAAACAGTGATTATTATCACCAGTGGCTATACAGCAACCACTAGTGATAATTATAAGAGAATCTGCTCATTAATGGTTCAAATCTCAGCCAGTTTCTGCTGAACCAGCTGAGATTTAAACTGTCTATGGCTGGTCTTAGCACTTAGGCAGCCCATACATTGATTAGCACTGTGGAGTGTCGGCTTCCTGGCATGATCGGGCATGTGGGATTTCAAACACACCCGAGCCCATCTCTATTGGTTGTAGACCGTTGAGCTCCCTGCAGGTTGCTTAGCAGCAGTGGACCCTTCTCTGACATGCTGATCGGGATGCAATCCAGGTGATGCTCTTAGTCAAATCCTAGTCATAAATATCAGTGATTTTATTGATCAAAGCCCACACTTTACAGGCATAGAGCCCACATGGCTGCTGATCATACGGTTGATTATATTTACGTGGTTGTACTCTTGATGCTAATAAATACTGTGTTTATTAGATCTGACTGGGAGCATCACCTGGATCACATGCCGATCAGCATGTCAACAGAGAAGGTTATACAGCATTACTGCTGCTAGGTGACCAGCTGGGGGCTCGGCTCTCTATAACCAATAGTGTCAGCCTTCCCCTGCATGCACCCATAATGTCACCAGCACTAGATCCTAATAGACTGCCGCCGCTGCCAAGGAGACAGACGCCAGACCAGCGCTGTAAATAGCAGGGGCAGGACAGCTGGGGATCCCCACTGTGGCAGAACACCAGGGCCCGGTGGCAAGACAACCTTTGCAACCCTGATAGTTCTCCCACTGCTTTGGACCCTTATATTTTCTTGGTGTGCTGGTGACATATCTCTTGTTTTCTGCCACCCTGGGGGGACCCCAGTATAGTAGGAAGGGAGCCCACTGCAGAACATGTGAAAGGGCCCATAGTGCGATCGTAGTAAAGGGCCCCAGGATATATATATATATATATATATATATATATATATATATATATATAATTGCATTTTATAGTTTGCCCCCCTACTTTTGTCCCTGTCCCCCCATGTGCCCCCCCCCTAAATATGAAAGCTGGAGATGCCACTGACTGAGACAAACTGGAACAGTCATTATTTTGACTATTCTTCAAGTTCACCATATATGGTCACAGTTACACTGAACTGTCCTCAGAGAGGGAGCCATTTAGTAACATAAACTTTTAGCACTTGATGTCATTGCTTTACATTGTTCTGGTTGTTTTGTTATTTATGGTGTGTGTGATTGGGCCTAGGTGGAAAGGGATCCCAATACTGGTGTTATGGTGTTGGGGAGTCTCTCCACTGCACACCTACTCACATTTGCCTGCCTTATATGGTAATTGAGAATAGTGAGTGAACGGCATTTAATAGATTGTGTTGCTTTGCCTTTCTTCTGCAGAAATCTGTGATCTTTCATTTATGTTTGCAAAATAGCTGTTTTATTATTGTCTAAGTAAACACTCTTTAAATGGTTAAGAGTATTACTGTTTACTATTGAATCAATCAAATATGGAACCCAAGGTGTGAGAGGTAAGAAATAATCTGTTGAGTCGGGATAGCCTATGGGGTATAGAGTCAATCAGCTACATACAGATTAAATAGACTCCCCAATAACTTTTGATGTGTGTGGGATGCTGTGGCTAAAGGAGAACCCCAGGCCAGCCAATGATACCTCTAGTACACACCCAGTGAAATAATCTCAATATCTGTGGTGTGTCCCCTTTAAGAGCAACCGCAGCAATGTCTTGGAAGCAAAGCTTTGCATTTTATTATCTTCACCGGCAATGTAGGAGTTCTGTGGACAATATTTGGATGTGGTATTCTATGAAAAGCATTAAAGGTTCCTGGGCAAAGCCCCCTCACCAAATCCTGTACACAGTCAGCGGTCCTCCCCTGAGCGATCAATCGATCTTAGATGCAGGTGTGTCGCAGTGACATTCAGCCCTTGAGCTGTTGCAGGGTGTCCTTCTTTAACATGGACAATCTGTTCCTCTGGGCTGGAGCTGCATGAACAATCTGTTCCTCTGGGCTGAAGCTGCATGAACAATCTGTTCCTCTGGGCTGAAGCTGCATGCTGTGTGCCCCTTGGTAGGCCGCGATTCCACACATACATAGAGTGCAGGAGATGCTCTCCTGATGGGGTGCAGGCATAAAGAGAAGCTCTAGCCTAGTTCCTCTGGCTTTTTATCTCGTCGCCCACAGTCCTTTGCTGCTGTCTGATGATTGGCTCAGGCTCTTCCAATAGGGAGTTTACAGACAATCTCCAATAGGGAGTTTACAAACTGTTACGGAACCATGAACCAGACGTACAACAAGAGATAAGTGAAAATAAGAAGGCTTTATTGAAAATCAAGCTGTAAAGCAAAAGTCCAACGGATGGTGAAACCAGAGGTCAGGAACCAGAAGAGTAGTCAGACGAAGCCAGGATCAGGAACCAGCAGGGAAGTCAGACGAAGCCAGGATCAGGAACCAGCAGGGAAGTCAGACGAGGCCAGGATCAGGAACCAGCAGAGAAGTCAGACGAAGCCAGGATCAGAACCAGAAGCAGCAGCAGTCTTAGAAGCATGTGCACACAGGAGGACCAAGCAAGGAACTGAAGTCACAGACCTCCTATATATGTGAGCCAGGTATCCAGCTCCTCCCAGTGGGAAGGAGGAGCCGCAGGGTGGGAGGCTACAAGAGACCTAGAAACCAAGATGGCCGCCAGCACATGTCAAACGAAGGAGACAGGAGAGAGGTAAGACCATGACAGTACCTCCCCCTCAAGGGCCCCTCCTCCGCGGTGCAAAAAACGGTTTCTGAGGGAAGCGTGCGTGGAAGGCTCGGAGCAAGGCAGGAGCATGGACATCTGCGGAGGGAACCCAGGAACGCACCCGACCGCGAACCAGGCGTGAGTCCAGGATATTGCTCACCTCATACTCCTCGTGATTGCCCACTTGGACCGGACGAGGCCGAGGAACCGAGGAAGTGAAGCGATTGCACACCAGTGGCTTCAACAGGGAGACATGAAACACGTTGGAGATCCGCATGCCAGGTGGAAGCGCAAGGGCATAGGCTACCGGGTTTACCCTGCGAAGCACTCGGAAGGGACCAACAAAGCGAGGAGCCAGCTTGGGAGTGGGCACTCGAAGGTTGAGGTTGCGGGTGGACAACCATACACGGTCTCCGACCTGGTAGGAAGGAGCAGGCGCTCGTCTGCGATCAGCCTGGAGTTTCTGGCGCTGCGCAGAGACCTCAAGGGACCTCTGGATCTGTACCCAAGAAGCACGTAGAGCAGAAAGGTGATCCTCCACAGCCGGAATATCCTGGGGAGAGAATGCCTCCGGTAACACGGCAGGTTGGAACCCATAATTGGCCATGAAGGGAAACGTCCCAGAGGAAGAGTTCACAGCCGTGTTCCTGGCAAACTCAGCCCAAGGCAGGAGGTCAACCCAATTGTCCTGGTGATCGGAGACATAGCAACGAAGGAATTGCTCCAAGGCCTGATTGGATCGTTCTGTGGCCCCATTGGACTGAGGGTGGTAGGCCGAGGAGAAGGAGAGATGAATCCCCAACTGGGAGCAAAAGGCGCGCCAGAACCTGGACACAAACTGACTCCCCCGATCCGACACTATCTCTTTGGGCAAACCGTGCAACCGGAAGACCTCCCGGGCAAAAATCGTGGCCAACTCTTGTGCAGAGGGTAACTTCTTGAGAGGAACACAGTGGCACATTTTGGAAAACCGATCCACAATCATGAGAATGACCGTATGGCCTCGGGATGCAGGGAGGTCCACAATGAAATCCATCCCCAGGTGTGACCATGGGCGCTCCCCGGTGGCTATGGGTTGCAGCAGGCCCAACGGAAGGTGCCGAGGGGACTTACTTTGGGCACAAACGGAGCATGCCGCTACATATGCGGCGATGTCGGAACGTAGGTAAGGCCACCAGAACAGACGTGAAACAGCCCAGGACAGCTGATTCTTACCAGGATGCCCCGCGGTCTTGGAGTTATGGTAGGTTCGCAACAACCGAGTGCGCAACTCCTCAGGCACAAAACATCTGCCGTTGGGTGTCCCAGAGGGAGCACCAGACTGAGCCGCCAAAATCTGCTCACCAAGGGGAGAGGTCAGGCTGGTGCGAATGGCGGCCAGGATCTGATTCGGAGGTATGACCGAAGTCGGTATAGATATCTCCCTGGACAGCTCGGAGTACTGCCGTGATAAGGCATCCGCCCTGATGTTCTTGGAACCAGGTAGGTAGGAGACCACGTAATTAAAACGTGACAAGAACAGAGCCCATCTGGCCTGACGTGGTGTCAATCTCTTGGCCTCAGAAAGGTAGGTCAGATTCTTGTGGTCCGTCAGGATGAGAACCGGAACCACCGAGCCCTCGAGCAAGTGCCTCCACTCTTTGAGAGCCTGCACTATGGCCAATAACTCCCTGTCACCAATCTGATAGTTGCACTCCGCGGATGACAGTTTCCGGGAGTAAAACCCACAAGGAAGCAGCGGACCCTCTGGTGTCCTACGCTGAGACAGAAGGGCGCCTACTCCCGTCTCGGACGCGTCCACCTCGAGGACAAAGGGCAACCCAGGGTTGGGATGAGACAGAATCGGAGCTGACACAAAGGCGGATTTTAGGACCTCAAAAGCCCGGATGGCCTCGAGCGGCCAGACCTGGGAATTACTGCCCTTCCTGGTCAGATCCGTGAGAGGCTTGGCCAGCATGGAGAAGTCCCTGATGAACTTCCGATAATAATTGGCGAAGCCCAAAAAACGCTGCAAGGAACGAAGACCACTGGGCTGAGGCCACTGTAAGACAGCCGAAACCTTCTCAGGATCCATGGAGAACCCCTCAGCGGAAATGATGTAACCTAGGAAGGTTACCTGGGATCGGTGAAATTCGCATTTCTCAAGCTTACCGAACAGCTTGTTCTCTCGTAACCGTTGCAACACTCGTTTGACATCCAGAATGTGGGCCTCCCTGGATTCAGAATATACCAAGATGTCATCCAAATAGACCACCACACACTGCTGCAACAGGTCACGGAAAACATCGTTGATGAATTCCTGAAAGACTGTGGGCGCATTGCACAACCCAAAGGGCATAACCAAGGATTCATAATGACCGGTCCTGGTGTTAAAGGCGGTCTTCCACTCATCGCCCGCCTTGATCCTTACCAGGTTATATGCCGCCCTCAGGTCGAGTTTGGTAAAGACCGTGGCCCCTTTAAGGCGATCGAACAGCTCGGAAATCAAGGGTATCGGGTAAGCGTTCTTGATCGTGATGCGATTGAGACCCCTGTAATCGATGCAAGGCCTCAACTCACCGCCCTTCTTTTTCACAAAGAAAAATCCAGCCCCTGCCGGGGACGAGGATTTGCGAATGTGACCACGGGACAGCGCCTCCATCACGTACTCCTCCATGGCCTCATTCTCCGCAACCGACAGTGGATAGACCTTGCCGCGAGGAGGAACGGCACCAGGCTGTAACTTAATGGCACAATCATATGGGCGGTGCGGAGGTAGGGCAACTGCCCGTACCTTATCGAATACATCCCGGTACTCCTCGTATTCAGGAGGCAACAGAGAGTCCGAGGAAGTACACAGCAACTTGACAGGCCCATGGATGCACTTAGCCCCACACTGTGGTGACCATGAGAGGATCTCGGCCGATCTCCAGTCAAAAGTCGGATTATGCTTCTGGAGCCAGGGGTACCCCAAGACCACCGAGTAGTGTGGAGACGAAATAACTTGGAAGCAGACCGACTCTCTGTGAGCGGCACCAATGGCTACCCCCACTGGAAGGGTCTCATGAGTCACGTGTGACGGTTGGAGGGGTCTGCCGTCTATCGCCTCTAGAGCCAGCGGGGAACCTCGAGCCTGTAGAGGAATGGAATTGGCGGCAGCGAACTCACTATCAATGAAAAAACCACCAGCACCAGAGTCCACCAACGCCTGGGTCGTCACCGAGCCCCCGACCCAGGAGAGGACAACAGTGATCAGTGGTTTATCAACACGGGAAACCGGGGACGAGGAGACTCCACCCAAGATCTGCCCCCGACAGGATCTCAGGTGCGAGCGTTTCCCGGACGGTTCGGACATGCCAACCGAAAATGCCCATCGAGACCACAGTACATGCACCGGCCCTCGCGTCTCCGGAGTACCCTCTCCCCCTCGGACAAGCGAGCAAACCCCAGCTGCGAGGGTTCACCCCCAGACAAGTCAACACCAGGAGGCGTGGGAGGAGAGGGAGGCACGGGTGGGACAGCAAACGTAGGCGCCAAACTGTTAGGAGGCCTCCGCAGGCTCACCTTAAAGGAAGGTCTCTCCCTGAGTCTGGTGTCAATCAAAATCAGGAAAGAAATAAGAGCCTCGAGCTCCACTGGTAGGTCCTTAGCTGCAACCTCATCCTTCAAGGCATCCGAGAGACCATGAGAGAAAGCAGCGACCAGGGCCTCATTATTCCAACCTACCTCTGCTGCCAGGGTACGAAACTCAATGGCGTATTTGGCTACGGATCGTGAACCCTGTCTGACGGACATAAGGAGCTTCGCAGCAGAGGCGGCGCGAGCCGGCATATCGAATACCTTCCGAAGAGAAGCAACAAAACCGGAAAACTCGGCAACCACCGGATTGTTGTTCTCCCATAAAGGACTGGCCCAGGCCAAGGCCTTGTCAGAGAGCAGCGAGATCAAGAACCCCACCTTTGATCTCTCAGTGGGAAAGGCATGTGGCAGCAACTCGAAATAAATGCCCACTTGGTTAAGGAAACCTCGGCACTGAGTTGGCTCTCCCCCAAATCGCTGTGGAAGGGGGGCAGAACCGGACATACCCCGAAACACCGCAGGCGCAACAACAGGTGTCGAGGTAGACTCTGGCGCAACAGTCGGATCGGCCGTAGGAGCGGGCCCAAGAGCGACGACCGACCCATCGGCAACGGGAGCGAAATGAGCCGCGCGTTCAAGCAGGGTTTGCAACGCCACGGCGAACTGACCCAACAGGGACTCCAGCTGATCAAGTCTGGCAACCAGCGTGGGTAGCGAGGATGGCTCTGTACCGTCAAAATTCATGGCTTGGTCCTAATGTTACGGAACCATGAACCAGACGTACAACAAGAGATAAGTGAAAATAAGAAGGCTTTATTGAAAATCAAGCTGTAAAGCAAAAGTCCAACGGATGGTGAAACCAGAGGTCAGGAACCAGAAGAGTAGTCAGACGAAGCCAGGATCAGGAACCAGCAGGGAAGTCAGACGAAGCCAGGATCAGAAACCAGCAGGGAAGTCAGACGAGGCCAGGATCAGGAACCAGCAGAGAAGTCAGACGAAGCCAGGATCAGAACCAGAAGCAGCAGCAGTCTTAGAAGCATGTGCACACAGGTAGGGATGAGCTCCGCGTTCGATTCGAACGTATGTTCGACTCGAACATCGGTCGTTCGATCGTTCGTCGAAACTCGAACAAAACGGGTCGTTCGCGCCAAATTCGAGTGACGCAAAACGTCCCATAATTCACTGGGGCGTTGAGCGCTGATGATTGGCCAAGCATGCTGTATGTCCCGCATGCTTGGCCAATCACAGCGCTCAAAAAACGAAGAGCCATAATTGGCCAAAGCCAGGGTGGCTTTGGCCAATTATGGCTCAGGGGGATTAGTACACGCCCCCCACTATAAAAGGCAGCCTGCACGGCTGCCTAGTGTAGTGTGTTGGCGGTTCTAGAGAAGATCAGTCAGTCAGACAGAGAGAGATAGAGAGATAGAGACACAGTGTCTTAACCAGATAGATAGATAGATAGATAGATAGATAGATAGATAGAAAGATAGATAGAGTAGGAAGTGTAGTCAGTATAGTTAAAAGTACAGTTTGTAGAGAATATATTCACATCCTTAGGCGTTGTCAATATATTTATAAACTGTACAGCTCAGCTAGTTTATCTATCAGGCAGGAGATTGTTCTACATGCAGCGCTCTAACGTGTTGTATTGCCTGCATTAGGGATTTACTTTAAATATAATTATTCTGTGTTATTTAACGTGTGCTAGTTAATTGCACACACAGACGCATTACCTGTTACTGCACGTGTGCAATTTATTTGCACAGAAGCGCAGTCGCTGTTAATGCAACTGGGCTATTGAATTGCACAGAAACGCAGTCGCTATTACTGCGTGCGTGCTGTTTAATAGCAACTAAAGGCAGTTGGTGTCACTGCGTGCGTGCTGTTAAATCGCATTTGACCGCAGTCGCTATTACTGCGTGCGTGCTGTTTAATAGCAACTAAAGGCAGTTGGTGTCACTGCGTGCGTGCTGTTAAATCGCATTTGACCGCAGTCGCTATTACTGCGTGCGTGCTGTTTAATAGCAACTAAAGGCAGTTGGTGTCACTGCGTGCGTGCTGTTAAATCGCATTTGACCGCAGTCGCTATTACTGCGTGCGTGCTGTTTAATAGCAACTAAAGGCAGTTGGTGTCACTGCGTGCGTGCTGTTAAATCGCATTTGACCGCAGTCGCTATTACTGCGTGCGTGCTGTTTAATAGCAACTAAAGGCAGTTGGTGTCACTGCGTGCGTGCTGTTAAATCGCATTTGACCGCAGTCGCTATTACTGCGTGCGTGCTGTTTAATAGCAACTAAAGGCAGTTGGTGTCACTGCGTGCGTGCTGTTAAATCGCATTTGACCGCAGTCGCTATTACTGCGTGCGTGCTGTTTAATAGCAACTAAAGGCAGTTGGTGTCACTGCGTGCGTGCTGTTAAATCGCATTTGACCGCAGTCGCTATTACTGCGTGCGTGCTGTTTAATAGCAACTAAAGGCAGTTGGTGTCACTGCGTGCGTGCTGTTAAATCGCATTTGACCGCAGTCGCTATTACTGCGTGCGTGCTGTTTAATAGCAACTAAAGGCAGTTGGTGTCACTGCGTGCGTGCTGTTAAATCGCATTTGACCGCAGTCGCTATTACTGCGTGCGTGCTGTTTAATAGCAACTAAAGGCAGTTGGTGTCACTGCGTGCGTGCTGTTAAATCGCATTTGACCGCAGTCGCTATTACTGCGTGCGTGCTGTTTAATAGCAACTAAAGGCAGTTGGTGTCACTGCGTGCGTGCTGTTAAATCGCATTTGACCGCAGTCGCTATTACTGCGTGCGTGCTGTTTAATAGCAACTAAAGGCAGTTGGTGTCACTGCGTGCGTGCTGTTAAATCGCATTTGACCGCAGTCGCTATTACTGCGTGCGTGCTGTTTAATAGCAACTAAAGGCAGTTGGTGTCACTGCGTGCGTGCTGTTAAATCGCATTTGACCGCAGTCGCTATTACTGCGTGCGTTCTGTTTAATAGCAACTAAAGGCAGTTGGTGTCACTGCGTGCGTGCTGTTAAATCGCATTTGACCGCAGTCGCTATTACTGCGTGCGTGCTGTTTAATAGCAACTAAAGGCAGTTGGTGTCACTGCGTCCGTGCTGTTAAATCGCATTTGACCGCAGTCGCTATTACTGCGTGCGTGCTGTTTAATAGCAACTAAAGGCAGTTGGTGTCACTGCGTGCGTGCTGTTAAATCGCATTTGACCGCAGTCGCTATTACTGCGTGCGTGCTGTTTAATAGCAACTAAAGGCAGTTGGTGTCACTGCGTGCGTGCTGTTAAATCGCATTTGACCGCAGTCGCTATTACTGCTTGCGTGCTGTTTAATAGCAACTAAAGGCAGTTGGTGTCACTGCGTGCGTGCTGTTAAATCGCATTTGACCGCAGTCGCTATTACTGCGTGCGTGCTGTTTAATAGCAACTAAAGGCAGTTGGTGTCACTGCGTGCGTGCTGTTAAATCGCATTTGACCGCAGTCGCTATTACTGCGTGCGTGCTGTTTAATAGCAACTAAAGGCAGTTGGTGTCACTGCGTGCGTGCTGTTAAATCGCATTTGACCGCAGTCGCTATTACTGCGTGCGTGCTGTTTAATAGCAACTAAAGGCAGTTGGTGTCACTGCGGCTATTTTGTTACTTTGCACTTGAGCCAAGTCGCTCTTACTGTGTGGTTGCTGTTTAATACCATCTGAAAGCAGTTGGTGTGACAGCGACTAATTTGTTACTTTACACTTGAACCAAGTCGCTCTTACTGTGTGATTGCTGTTTAATACCATCTGAACGCAGTCAGTGTGACAGCGACTATTTTGTTACTTTACACTTGAGCCAAGTCGCTCTTACTGTGTGGTTGCTGTTTAATACCATCTGAACGCAGTTGGTGTGACAGCGACTATTTTGTTACTTTACACTTGAGCCAAGTCGCTCTTACTGTGTGGTTGCTGTTTAATACCATCTGAACGCAGTCGGTGTGACAGCGACTATTTTGTTACTTTACACTTGAGCCAAGTCGCTCTTACTGTGTGGTTGCTGTTTAATACCATCTGAACGCAGTTGGTGTGACAGCGACTATTTTGTTACTTTACACTTGAACCAAGTCGCTCTTACTGTGTGATTGCTGTTTAATACCATCTGAACGCAGTCGGTGTGACAGCGACTACTTTGTTACTTTACACTTGAGCCAAGTCGCTCTTACTGTGTGGTTGCTGTTTAATACCATCTGAACGCAGTTGGTGTGACAGCGACTATTTTGTTACTTTACACTTGAACCAAGTCGCTCTTACTGTGTGATTGCTGTTTAATACCATCTGAACGCAGTCGGTGTGACAGCGACTACTTTGTTACTTTACACTTGAGCCAAGTCGCTCTTACTGTGTGGTTGCTGTTTAATACCATCTGAACGCAGTGGGTGTGACAGCGACTATTTTGTTACTTTACACTTGAGCCAAGTCGCTCTTACTGTGTGGTTGCTGTTTAATACCATCTGAACGCAGTTGGTGTGACAGCGACTATTTTGTTACTTTACACTTGAGCCAAGTCGCTCTTACTGTGTGGTTGCTGTTTAATACCATCTGAACGCAGTCGGTGTGACAGCGACTATTTTGTTACTTTACACTTGAGCCAAGTCGCTCTTACTGTGTGGTTGCTGTTTAATACCATCTGAACGCAGTTGGTGTGACAGCGACTATTTTGTTACTTTACACTTGAACCAAGTCGCTCTTACTGTGTGATTGCTGTTTAATACCATCTGAACGCAGTTGGTGTGACAGCGACTACTTTGTTACTTTACACTTGAGCCAAGTCGCTCTTACTGTGTGGTTGCTGTTTAATACCATCTGAACGCAGTGGGTGTGACAGCGACTATTTTGTTACTTTACACTTGAGCCAAGTCGCTCTTACTGTGTGGTTGCTGTTTAATACCATCTGAACGCAGTCGGTGTGACAGCGACTATTTTGTTACATAACACCTGAACGCATAACTATGGCTGGAAGGACAAAGAGAGGCAGAGAGTCACGAGGGCAAGCAGGCTCTGCATCTAGAGGTAACGCTGGTGATGGATGTGGTGCATCCTCTTCAGCACGTGGCCGTGGCCGCTCGTCCTTCTTTTCGGGAGCTGGCCGTGTTGAGCCTCAACATGCTGAGAAATTAGTTGAGTGGATGACCAAGCCGTCCTCATCCTCCTCATCCTCTCTCACACAGACTGATTATAGTTTGTCTGGCAAAGCAGCTGCCAAGGCGTCCTCTACCCTCTGCACAATGGGATCACACAATCCTTCCCTAGTCCCACCGTGTCCTCCTGAGGAGTCCCCCGAACTGTTTCAACACAGTGTTGGGTACATGCTAGCTGAAGATGCACAGCGTTTTGAAGACTCCGATGACGGAACACTGATAGAGGAAGGCATTGATGTGAGCCCAGGGAGAGGGGGTGGCCGAGAGGGACAACAATCTGTGAGTGATGTTCCCCCAGCTGGAGCATACTGCCAGGTTGTCGCCAGTGATGATGAGGAGGGAGGGGATGATGAGGTCTGGGTGCCTGGTAGGAGAGAGGAGGAGGAGGAAGAGGACGAGGCACAGGCACATCTTCAAAGAGGCAGGAAGCCCTCCAGGGGTCAGCTTAAGGGCAGTACACCAACTGCATTACGTGGCGCTGCTGTGTCTCAACGGTACAGCAAAAGTTCTTTGGTGTGGGCCTTTTTTGAAACCTGTCCATCAGATGCTACCTTTGCTGTTTGCAACATATGTCTCAAGCGTATCTCGCGTGGCCAAAACATCACCCGCTTGGGCACCACATGCTTGTCCAGACATATGTCGACCTGCCATGCAGCTCGTTGGCAGGCATACCAGAAAGACCCACACCAAAGACCAAAGCGGTCCTCCCCTTGCCCTTCTGTGACCTCAAACCCCACTAGACCCCTAGTCCTCTCTGCAGCCTGCACCGAAGGTGTAGAAATAGGTGTGTCACAACGTAGTAGTGGTAGTACATCCGGCCAATCTACTGATATTACCAGACAAATTTCCCTGCCCCAGCTGCTGCAGCGCCGAAAGAAGTACGCTCCCAGCCATCCACATGCCCAGCGGTTGAATGCTAGCTTAGCAAAATTGCTAGCACTTCAACAGCTACCTTTTCAGTTGGTAGATTCTGCCCCCTTCCGTGAGTTTGTGGAATGTGCAGTACCTCAGTGGCAAGTACCCAAACGCCACTTTTTTTCACGGAAGGCGATTCCGGCTCTCTACCGGCATGTGGAAGGCAATGTCCATACCTCGCTGGACAGGGCGGTCAGTGGTAAGGTGCATCTTACCGCTGACTCATGGTCCAGCAGGCATGGACAGGGACGTTACCTGTCTTTTACGGCCCATTGGGTGACTCTGCTGGCAGCTGGGAAGGACGCAGGTCAAGGCACAGTAGTTTTGGAGGTTGTTCCACCACCACGCCTCCAAAACACTACAACTGCTTGTGACACACCTCTCTCCTCCACCCCCTCCTCTTCTTCTTCCTCTGTGGCCTCTTCCTGTGGTGATGTTGGCTCAGAACCAGCCGTGCTCCGTAGGCGTACGACGGGCTACGCAGGAATGCAGGCCAAGAGATGCCATGCGGTCCTAGAGCTGGTGTGCTTGGGAGACAGGAGCCACACTGGGGAAGAGGTTCTTTCAGCTCTGCAGGGGCAGGCTCAGAGGTGGTTGACGCCACGCCAGCTGAAGCCTGGAATGGTGGTCAGCGATAATGGCACCAACCTCCTCTCTGCCCTGCGACGTGGAAAACTCACCCATGTGCCCTGTTTTGCGCATGTTCTCAATTTGGTGGTGCAGCGGTTCTTGGGCAGGTACCCTGGCTTACAGGATGTCCTGAGGCAGGCCAGGAAAGTCTGTGTGCATTTCCGGAGGTCATATAATGCCACTGCTCGGCTGACAGACCTCCAGAGGGAATACAACCTGCCCAAGAACCGCCTAATCTGTGACATGCCCACCAGATGGAACTCTACGTTGGCCATGCTGCAGCGGCTGCACACGCAGCAGAGGGCCATCAATGAGTACCTGTGCCAATATGGCAGCAGAACTGGCTCAGGGGAGCTTGGGTTTTTTTCACCACGCCAGTGGGCCTTGATCAGGGATGCATGCACTGTCCTGTCACCATTTGAGGAGGCCACGAGGATGGTGAGCAGTGACAGTGCATGCATCAGTGAGACTGTCCCGCTTATTCACATGTTGGAGCACACCCTACGTGGAATAATGGACAGGGCCCTTGAGGCAGAACAGAGGGAGGAAGAGGAGGACTTCCTTACCTCTCAAGGCCCCCTTTATCCAGACACTGTTCCTGCTTGCCCACCTGGAACACAGGAAGAGGAGGAGGAGGATGAGGAAGAGGAGGAGGAGGAGGATTGTATCAGCAGCATGGAGGTGGAGCCTAGCACTCAGCATCAACAGCAGCAGTCTTCAAGGGATCATTTACAGTCCCAAGGAACACGTGGACTTTTACGTGGCTGGGATGAGGTGGCTGAGGATCCTGTCGTCCTCAGTGACCCAGAGGACTGTGCCCCGAATGCCTCTGCAAACCTACGCTGCATGGCCTCCCTGATTCTGCAAAGCCTGCGTAAGGATCCTCGTGTTCGTGCTATCAAGGAGAGGGATCATTACTGGCTGGCAACTCTCCTTGATCCACGTTACAAGAGTAAGGTAACGGATCTTATGTTGCCATCGCAGAGGGAGCAGAAGATGAAACTACTGCGGGAGGCCTTGCAGAAGGGTCTGTGCAATGCGTTCCCAGAACCGGGGGATTACCAAAACCTGGCCCTGGACAACGTCTTGCTGAGGCTTCGGTGAGTCAGAGAAGGAGCGGTGGAGAAGGTGGCCGTCTGACCGATGCGTTCAGACAATTTTTTAGTCCGCAGCCCCAAGGTCTGACCGGTTCCAGCAACCATCGCCAGCGTCTGGTTTACATGGTCCGGGAATACCTAGCGGCAAGATCCGACTTGGACACCTTCCCCACGGAAAATCCTCTGGCTTACTGGGTCTTGAGGATGGATCACTGGCCAGAGCTTGCACAGTACGCAATTGAGCTACTGGCTTGCCCTGCATCCAGTGTTCTTTCAGAACGTACATTCAGTGCTGCTGGAGGCTTTGTGACCGATCACAGGGTACGCCTCTCCACCGACTCTGTTGATCGACTGACCTTCATCAAAATGAATCAGGCTTGGATCAACACCGGCTACCAAGCACCTGATGCTGATGTTACTGAATAAGAATTTTGTGTTGAAATATCAGATCCCTTTGAGACTGCTGATGCTGAGTGACTGTCCTGTTGTGCTGCTGATGGAATATCCTTCTCCTCCTCACTTTTCATGCTGTTAGCTAGTAAGAAATTTTGTTTTTCTGTGCCTAAGGCCTAATTTTTCTGCCCCTGTTTAACAGGGGCGCCTAATAACAATTTTGGATGCAATACTTTGCACGTGGCCTAAGGCCTAATTTTTGTGCCCCTGTGTAACAGGGGCGTCTAATAACAATTTTTGATGCAATACTTTGCACGTGGCCTAAGGCCTAATTTTTGTGCCCCTGTGTAACAGGGGCGTCTAATAACAATTTTTGATGCAATACTTTGCACGTGGCCTAAGGCCTAATTTTTGTGCCCCTGTGTAACAGGGGCGTCTAATAACAATTTTTGATGCAATACTTTGCACGTGGCCTAAGGCCTAATTTTTGTGCCCCTGTGTAACAGGGGCGTCTAATAACAATTTTGGATGCAATACTTTGCACGTGGCCTAAGGCCTAATTTTTGTGCCCCTGTGTAACAGGGGCGTCTAATAACAATTTTTGATGCAATACTTTGCACGTGGCCTAAGGCCTAATTTTTGTGCCCCTGTGTAACAGGGGCGTCTAATAACAATTTTTGATGCAATACTTTGCACGTGGCCTAAGGCCTAATTTTTGTGCCCCTGTGTAACAGGGGCGTCTAATAACAATTTTGGATGCAATACTTTGCACGTGGCCTAAGGCCTAATTTTTGTGCCCCTGTGTAACAGGGGCGTCTAATAACAATTTTGGATGCAATACTTTGCACGTGGCCTAAGGCCTAATTTTTGTGCCCCTGTGTAACAGGGGCGTCTAATAACAATTTTTGATGCAATACTTTGCACGTGGCCTAAGGCCTAATTTTTGTGCCCCTGTGTAACAGGGGCGTCTAATAACAATTTTTGATGCAATACTTTGCACGTGGCCTAAGGCCTAATTTTTGTGCCCCTGTGTAACAGGGGCGTCTAATAACAATTTTTGATGCAATACTTTGCACGTGGCCTAAGGCCTAATTTTTGTGCCCCTGTGTAACAGGGGCGTCTAATAACAATTTTTGATGCAATACTTTGCACGTGGCCTAAGGCCTAATTTTTGTGCCCCTGTGTAACAGGGGCGTCTAATAACAATTTTGGATGCAATACTTTGCACGTGGCCTAAGGCCTAATTTTTGTGCCCCTGTGTAACAGGGGCGCCTAATAACAATTTTTGATGCAATACTTTGCACGTGGCTCCTTGTTGCGCTCCAATTACAGATATTGGGAGGGGTTGCAGTGTAATGTTGCGCCTACGGACACATTTTTATGCCCCTGTGTAACAAGGGCGCCTAATAACAATTTTTGATGCAATACTTTGCACGTGGCTCCTTGTTGCGCTCCAATTACAGATATTGGGAGGGGTTGCAGTGTTATGTTGCGCCTACGGACACATTTTTATGCCCCTGTGTAACAAGGGCGCCTAATAACAATTTTTGATGCAATACTTTGCACGTGGCTCTTTGTTGCGCTACAATTACAGTATGTTTGAGGGGTGCCCTTTTTTCTACAATTTTGCTTTCCCAAAAAGATAATGCCACCCCCCCACCACCCCTAAAATAATCGAGATATTGTTCCCACACAGCACGTGCGCAACCAGTATTAAATTACTTTGTTCTTATAATAATTTAATGTTGTGCAGGGACATTTCTAAACATGTGCCACTACTAGAGACACACAGCAGGTGTGATATTTGAAGGAATTTTTCATTTTTTTTTTTCACTTTAAACATCATTAAAATCGCTGCTCCGCAAAAACGTCCGTTTTTAAAATATTTTTTTCGATTGATACATGTTCCCTGGGGCAAGACCCGGGTTCTGAAAGACGTTTACCAACATTAAATTGAATATTGGTCTTTAAAATGATCGTTTTTGAATTCGAACGTTCGAGTCCCATAGACTTCAATGGGGTTCTAAATGTTCGCGCGAACCCGCGGTCTGTTCGACCGTTCTGATGCGAACCGAACCCGGGTATGTTCGGCTCATCCCTACACACAGGAGGACCAAGCAAGGAACTGAAGTCACAGACCTCCTATATATGTGAGCCAGGTATCCAGCTCCTCCCAGTGGGAAGGAGGAGCCGCAGGGTGGGAGGCTACAAGAGACCTAGAAACCAAGATGGCCGCCAGCACATGTCAAACGAAGGAGACAGGAGAGAGGTAAGACCATGACACAAACAAGCAGTTCTGAGAGTCTGTGTGTGAAGAGAGAAAGGGGGGGGGGTGAAAAAGCCCATGCTCTGCCATCATAGATAATATCAGTCTGGAGAAGTACCTGCTACATTTAATTACCATAAATCTTTGCTGGCATTACCTTAGATTGCAAATCTAAGAGACCGTGGAGGAACATATATTCCATCAATCACTTTTCCTAGCATTCAAATTTGTTTCACTGGCACCCCGCTATAATATATACACACAGACCCTGAAGCTATTGACAACAATAGTAAACTAATAAACACAGAAACACTTTCCTAATAATCTTCCCTAGCATTATTTCTGTAAGGCCCCTTTAACAGTAGCGGACCGATGGGCTCCGCCTGTCAGTTTTTCAGGTGGATCTAATTGGACCCTTCAGTCTCCGCTATGGAGTGTGGAACATGTGTTTGTTAAAACCCGCCAATATTCTAAGAACAGACGGATCGGCAATGGCATCCGGTGGATAGGATGGTAGGTGGGTATAAATGTATAGGCGGTCTGTTTATATCCAACCACCCATAGAGGAGTGGACACTTCCCCCTGCTCAACGGGGATCAGCGGGCAGATTCCACGCTGAGCAGGTGAACTCCAAACCAGCCCACCCCATGTGGAAGGGGCCTAACAATGAACAAGCAACAGCTATTTACAAATACAGACAGTAGAGGGCAGCAGATCCCTTCACAGTACATACTGTTATTACATACAGTACATACATTTAAAATATACAAAGTATTATTATGTAATGCACCAAAATACATGATGGTGCATTACTGTGCATTGGAGTGCTTTTTAGATTTAATGGCACTGCAACCCTCTAATGTGAGATAATGTGCATTTTGGTAATGCTCATGTGTTACCAAAACACACCCCAGTGCTAAACTGTGTTTCAGCCCTAATGCAAGATTTTTTTGGGATGTTTGCAAATATAGTTTTTATTACTAACACCTTGGTAAAAGATATCAAATACTTTCATACATAGCAAAAACTAATTACTGAATTATTTGCATTTTCCTATAATTGTCACAAAAAAACACTGCATAATTCAACTTTGTCAGAACTTTTAATATCAAGTTTGTACAATAACTTCACCCATCCCGGTGTCTTGGTCTCTGCGTATGCAGACAGGCGGCCAGGGAAACAGTCAGAATTTTCTTCTCACTTTGGTTATTGTCTTCAGGCTGTCAGTGGTTTTGAGCTGGCAAGGGATCTGAATTATTAGTCACCTCTGTGCTCACAGGCGCTGTGCTGACAGGAGGAATGGTCATTGAGTTTGGGTTATCAGTCTGTACGATAAGGCCCTGATAAAGGATCAAGACAATGTAATTACTTCCTTCAGCTACATGATAGGATGAAAAACAAGGTCAAATCTGCAACAATATAAATTAATCTGTCCAACTCTCCCAACAGAAGGAAGGAAAAAAAAGTCGACCTATATACATTGCAAAGAGTTAAGGAAACTCTGTAACAGATCATTGGAAATCATGACTGCTCTGCGAGTCCCTGTCAACATACTATATTGAACCACCTGACACCTGTAAGTCGGTGGTGGTCAGTGTTCTTGATATAGGCTGCACATTATACTCAATTAGCTAGATTCAGAAAGATTTACGCCAGCGTATCTTCAGATGCGCGGCGTAAGTGTAAATATGCACCGGCGCATTTATGTTCAGTACCTACAGAACAAGATACGCCTGGAAATAGGCTTCCTCCGACTGACGTAACTTTCCTACGCCGGCGTATGGCGGGCGCATATTTACGTTCGACGCATCTTGCGCTCACATTGATTTCCTATTCAAATATGCAAATAAGGGAGATACGCCGATTCACGCATGCAAGTGCGCCCGACGCAGGCTACGCCCGGTGCGCGTAAGTGGTACGTCAGGCCTAAAGTTATTCCATCAAAAAGCTGGAATATCTTTGCACCAGGCGTGCACAGGTCAGCTGGAGAGCAGCTACAGCAGCAGTGTTACGGACGAGCTGAGAAAGCTGAGCACCCACACTTGCAGGACAACACATCTGTGTGCCAACATGCCAGGGGCAGGCGTGCTCCTAGCACTACTAATGGGTCCACCGACTCGTAGGAGGGCACGGGAGCGGATATACCGCATGCGCATGAACATCTTTGGCATGGGTGATTCCGAGGTGTATCGCATCTTCAGATTCAGCCCTGATGCCATCCTAGAATTAGCCAGAACCCTGCATGATGACATCACCAGCAAGACACACCGCTCACATGCAGTGCAGCCACTGGTCAAGGTACTGGCAACACTGCATTTTCTTGCAAGTGGATCTTTTCAGCGTACAAGTGGAGTAGTGGCTGGGATGTCACAATCCACCATGAGCAGATGTGTGCACCAGGTTGTCCCTGCAATCCTCAGACGCATGTCCCACCACTTCATCAGACCCACAGAGGAGCATCTGCAGCAGAAGGCAATGGCGGATTTCTACAGAATTTCCAGATTCCCACGCACCGCGGGCGCCATTGATTGCACACATGTGGCACTACGCCCCCCCCCCCCCCGTGACACAGAGCACACATACCGCAATCGTAAGCACTGGCATTCCATCAACGTACAGGTGATAGCCGATGCCCAATGCCTCATATGGCACGTCCGTGCCAATCACCCCGGGTCCAGCCACGACAGCTACATATACCGTCAAAGCACCATCCCAACAGATTTTGAACAGAACGTGTATGGGGACAGCTGGCTGGTTGGTCAGTGACATGGGTGTCAGGCATGACTGTCCGAACCCCATGATGCAGACATCACGAGGGGCACATGCACGACTAACATCCTCCTGTCTTTTCCCTTCCAGATGACTCTGCATATGCACTTGGGCCCCATCTCATGACTCCATTCCGGACTCCCCAAACCCCAGGAGAGCAAAACTACAATTCTGCACACACACGTACCCGTGGAGTGGTGGAACGCACATTTGGCCTCCTGAAGTCCTGTTTCCGATGCCTGGATAAGTCCGGGGGGACCCTGTTGTATTCCCCAAACTTTGAGTGCCAGATCATCGGTGCATGTTGCATTCTGCACAACTACGCCATGAGAAAGGGCCTGGAGATTGACATACATGATGACCTGACCCCCGAACCATACAGTCCCCCCCTAACCGAGGGTAGCCCGTCTGCTGAGGGAGCAGCAGTCAGGAGACGCCTCACAGAAGACATGTTTGCACGTTAAACACACACATTCTTCATGGCACAAGGAGAATGCACGCATGCACACCACTGTGGTCCCTAGCTCACACACCCCACATCCTCATCATATTGGATTAGCCCAAGTCCACCAAGCAGGACTTGGGAGCAACGCCACGGCAAGGATCCAATTATGTTGCTGTACATTCATACCACATTCACATGGGTCGTGGGGATAACTTCTCCCCAACGACCGAGGGTGACACCCCTTACTGGCAGGAGTGTCACCCCCCACATTCACACACCAATCACACTGTAGCCAGCACTCCTCACTGTGTGCTTTAAAAAAAAAAACTCATGACCTGAGCATAGAAATAATATAAAAAAAAGGCACTTATTTTGCCTGACAGGGGCTGTGCCTGGTGGCAGCTTTCTGGCTCCTCAGCTGCCTGGGGGGAGCCTGGGGTGGGGGGGTTGGTACATCTGGAGGTGGCTCATCCCCGGGTGGGCCACTCCTGGCAGGTGATGGCTGCCTGCCCTCCATGGCCACGGCAGTCCGGCTCAGGAAATGGTCCTGCATCCTCAGCTGGCGTGTCACGTTATGCCGCTGATTGCGCTGCCTCTGTCTCCCCTCCTCCCGGAGGGCAGCCATGTTGACGTTGACGGCCTCAGTAAGGCTATCAACCTTGGCCACCAGGTCCACCACACAGGTGGCCACTACAGAACTGTTGCAACTGCCATCCAGCACTGCGTCATATATTTGGCCAGTCTTATGTGCCATCTGCTGCAGGTGCCCGGCTATATCCCCCATATGCCAGGTCTGCTGGCTCTGGTCCAGGGCTATTTGGTCCTGGACATTGACAGCTACACCCCTGGTCTTACGTGTTGCCTTTCTTGGGGCAGAAGACGCCTGCGAGCGGGTGTAGGGTGAGTCCCTTGAGGTGGTTCCCCTGCTGGTGGGAGACGCAGAGGGGTTTCCCTTCATGGGGGTGGAGGTGTGAGAGGGCCCAGCCATAAAACTGGACTCCTCTATAATGAGGCAGATCTGGCCAAGGTCCACTGACTCATCCACCACCTCCTCGAGAGGAGAGGTGTGGACACTCCCCTCCACCGCAGGATCTTAGGAGTCTTGCTGAGGCTGCTCCGGGGACAATGTGGTGGGACGGCCACCACCAGCAGATAAGCCTGCTCCCTCCTGCACATCTGTGGATGACATAAAGCAGTCACATGTTGGGGGACCCACACACTTGTCACATGTTCCCTTCCACCCCCTCACATGCTACACACCAGATAGGGGATATAAAACACTTACCTGTCCTCAAGGCATCGTCACAGGAATCGAAGCCCTCAACTCCCTCCAAATGCTCCATCTGCATACACTGGGCGACCTTCTCCTCATCCGGGGTCAATACAATAGTGCAGGGTGGTCCACCCCCCGTGCCACTCTGGTGCTTACGAATGGCGGTAAGCTTATCCCGCACACGGAGCCTCAGGTCGTTGATTTTTTTGTTTATGTCCTTGGCGCTGTGGGTGGCATTGCCAAGGGCACTAACCTGAGTGGCAATTGTGTCCAGGATTTCTTGCTTCCTGGTGCGGGTGGTATCGCGACTCTCCGCACCATGGAGGAAACGATCATATTGCTCCATAGCAGCAATCACAATTGCCTTCTCCTGGGGAGAAAAATTCTTCTTCCTCTTGCTGACTGGAGCAGCCATAGTACAGCAAAAGAGGCAAGAACTAACGACCAGCAAAATTACCTTGCTCAGGGGGGGGAAAAGCAGGATGTAATTTTGCGTCGGACAGGCGCATGTCTGGGCGTATTTATGCGCTCGGCGTAGGCCGGCGTATACCAGGAAGTTAGGCCGGCGCAGTTGTGAGCATGCGCACAAGGAAGCGATCATACTTCCACATCACTGCGCATGCTCCGTTGAAGATACGCTGGGCGTAATCCACTGCTCCACGCTCAGGCCATCATTTGCATAAGTTCACACCCACTTACACCGGCTTACGCCTTCAAATTTAGGTTACGCCGGCGCAAATTGGAGAGCAAGTGCTTTGTGAATCATGTATTTTGCTCTCTGACTTATGCCGGCGTATCGCATATACGTTGCGTTACGCCGGCACAAAGATGCGCCCATCTACCTGAATCTAGCTAAATGAATTTAAAGAAAACTGCCAGGGACTGCATATATACAACATGAGATAGTCAAAGACCATGTCCAGGCTACAAGAGATGGTCAGAGACTACAGACATGCTGCAGGTGATGGGCGATTATAGTAGCTGTTGGAGGCATTAGGAGTTAGGAGTCAGTCATTGACTGGAGATGCGTTTCATATGACTACTTGAGATTTCGGCTATTACAACTCCCTGATAAAAATCAATGCCTCCACATTTTTGCTTTCAACAGCCCCTAAAATTACTTGTGCCACTAGAACTATAAAGAATATTTTTCCTTTACTAGGCACCTAGGTAAGGGAAACACAGACTACTGTCTGAAAGGACCACATGGGAAACATAGTATGTGCCCCCCCCCCCCATCCCCAGCTGCCGATTCTAAACCAGGGCTGTAAACAGTTCACCTAATCCTTAAATATTGAAAACTATGGATGTTAAGTTTTGCAGAATAAGCAGCAGTTCAAATTAAGGTACTACCAACCTCTCAAAAATACACTAAAACTGGCCATAGATTGATTGAAATTTAGCCAATTAAGCAAGGATCAGTCAAATTCCCATCTATGGCTATTCCCATTCATTAGAATGGGACTGCCAATTGACTGTAGCACTAATCATTGTATTCTGACAGTGGTGCCTCCTGAACGTCTGCAAACTGCATCCCCAAAGTGATCCACCGTGGATCCTATTGCAGTGTGACACAGTAGAGACTTCTGCCAGTGTGAGCCTAGCTTTAATGTACTCCGGGACTAGCTTAACTTACCTTGCTCTAATGCCTCGTAAACACGACCGAGAAACTCGTCGGGCGAGACACATCGTTTTCCTCGACAAGTTTCTTGTTAGGCTTGTCGAGGAATTTGACAAGATTGCTTTGCATACACACTGTCAAGACAAAATCTCCTAGTTCTCAAACGTGGTGATGTACAACACATACAATGGCTGGGGAAGTTCGATTCCACTGGCACAACCCTTGGGGCTGCTTTTGCTAATCTCATGTTACTGTGTGTTAAGTAAAAGTTTGGTCGGAGGCGATTTGCACTTTTCAGTCTGTTACAGCATGAAAAATGTGTTATCTCCATTACAAATGCTACTTTTACTCCCATCTCATACTTTATTCTGAGCATGCAAGGGTTTCTTAGCATACACACGCTCGAGTTTCTCGTCGAAAACCAGCCCGATGAGGAACACGACGAGGAAATTGAGACTGCTGTCGAGGAAAAAGAGAACTTGTTCTCTTTTTTTCTCGTCGAGTTCCTCGACAGTTTCCTCGATGAAAAACGTACACACGACTGTTTTCCTCGGCAATTGAAGATTGCTCATTGGTGTGCTACATCTCCTCTGCAATAAAAAAAAACGCATCCACCCCTTTTCAACCTGCTCAGTTTTCATTCTTGGCACAGTACCTGTGTACCGCAATGAATGAACTCCCATGAAAGCACAGGAGTTGTCATCCCACCTAGGCCAATCAAAATGGCCAAAGATCGGCACCTGGAATAGCTGGAGAGAGGATACCAATGTCAGGCCTCGTACACACGACCGTTTTCCTCGACAAAATCCATCAAGAAACTTGGTGGCAGAGCTTTTTTGCAGAGGAAAACGGTCGTGTGTATGTTTTTCGTCGAGAAAACTGTCGTGGATCTCGACGAGAAAAAAAGAGAACAAGTTCTCTTTTTTCTTGTCGGGAGTCTCAATTTCCTCATCGTGTTTCTCGTCGGGCTGGTTTACGACGAGAAACACGTTTGTGTGTATGCTTAGAAAACCCGCGCATGCTCAGAATAAAGTATGAGACGGGAGCGCACCTTCAGTAAAAGTAGCGCTCGTAATGGAGATAGCACATTCGTCACGCTGTAACAGACTGAAAAGCGCAAATCGTCTCTCACCAAACTTTTACTTAACATGCAGTAACATGAGATTAGTAAAAGCAGCCCCAAGGGTGGCGCCAGTGGAATCAAATTTCCCCTTTATAGTGCCGTCGTACGTGTTGTACGTCACCGTGTTTGAGAACGACGAGATTTTGTCTTGACAGTGTGTACGCAAAGAAAGCTTGACAAGATTCTCGACAAGCCTGACAAGGAACTCGTCTAGGAAAACAATGTTTCTTTTACGACGAGTTTCTTGGTCGTGTGTACGAGGCCATAGACTGTTGGAGCAGAAGTAGGTACCTGGGACTTTAGTCCCACTTTAAGTCACTTTTAAACCAGTCCATCTAAAATAAAATTGTTGAAATTGTTATCTGGGTCATAATGTGATATGTCACTATCCCTGAATGTACATCAGAAAGAGACCATGAAAACCCAACTAGGACTTTTGCTGAGGGTACATCACATGGGACAACATTTTTACTCATTAAATAAAACCTTACCATTTTTTAATTAATCCAAAAAAACTCTAAGGCCCCATACACACGAGAGGATTTATCCGCGAATACGGTCCAGCGGACCGTTTCCGCGGATAAATCCTCTCGAGGATTTCAGCGGATTTCCAATGCGATGGAGTGTACTCACCATCGCATTGAAATCCGCGCCGAAATCCTCTGGCGATGACGTGTCGCGCAGTTGCTGCGATTATGACACGGCGACGTGCACGACGCTGTCATATAAGGAATTCCGCGCATGCGTTGAATCATTACGACGCATGCGGGGGATCCCTTCGGACGGATGGATCCGGTGAGTCTATACAGACCAGCGGATCCATCCGTTGGGATGGATTCCAGCAGATAGATTTGTTGAGCATGTCAGCAAATATTCGATCTGCTGAAATCCATCCCAGGGGATAAATATCCGCGGAAACCGATCCGCTGGAGTGTACACACCATAGGATCTATCCGCTGAAACCCATTCGCTGGGATTTTTCAGCGGATGGATTCTATCGTGTGTATGGGGCCTTATAAAAAACATGATAGCAAACTTTTGGATGATATCACATAGTCACATTGGCCCGGATTCACATACATCGGCGCATATATATGCCGCCGTAGCGTATCTCTTTTACGCTACGCCGACGCAACACAGAGAGGCAAGCATGGAATTCACAAAGCAAATGCTCCCAACGTTGGCCGGCGTAACGTAAATTCGTAGGCGTAAGTCAGCCTAATTCAAAGTAGGTGGAAGTGGGCGTGATCCATTTAAATGAAGCGTGACCCCATGCAAATGATGGGCCGAACGAACAGCGCATGCGCTGTCCCGTGGACCCATCCCAGTGCGCATGCTCAGAATCACGTAAAAAATACTCCCTAAGATACGTCGAATCACTGCCTACGACGTGAACGTAACCTACGCCCAGCCCTATTCACGTACTACGTAAACAACGTAAATAACAACTCATTTGCATATTTGATTCGTAAATCAATGGGAGCGCCCCTTGAGGCCAGCGTAAATATGCGCCCACGATACGAAAGCGTAGGAAACTTACGTCGGTCGGATGAAGCCTATTTACAGGCGCATCTTGCTTTCAAAGTCAGGCGCATAGATACGACGGCGCATATGTGCACTTACGCCGCGTATCTCGAGATACGTCGGCGTAAGTGCTACGTGAATCCGGGCCCTTGTATCCAGTGTTGCCAACCTATCGATTGAAATTTTCTGGAACGACACATAAAATTTACTGGCACAGCCAAGTTTTTTCTAAAAGTTTTTCTTACAGTTTTAAGTGCAATTTTCAGCATTTAAACTCCAAACAAGTACAATATGCAAAAAAAAATGTCTTATTTTATTTTCAAAAGTAAGTAAGTAGCTCAGGGGCAGGATTCAGGAGGGTAAGAAATTAGAATGGGCAGGCACACACACATGAAATTGACTCTCATAGTGGCACAGACAGCAGTGTGCAGCAGCACAGATGATAATGACACATCACCGACATGACACGTCCCCTTCTGAGTCACAGTGACAGTCTCTCTCTGTCAGAAACCATGAATCAGGCCAAGACAGAAGTACAGTTAAATCACACTTGTTTATTAATAATAATAAAAAGATAAACAGAATAAACGTAGTCAAAACATAGCCAGAGTTCAGGAAACAGATCGGATACTCAGACAAGCCAAACGTCAGGGAGACAGAGATATACGTAGTAGAACAGCAAGCAGGATCAGGAGCCAACAGGGATGTCAGCCAAGCAAAGTCTTCAACAGGAATGCAGGAGTCTCTGTGATGTTTAACCAAGGCGAAAGCAGAGAGCAACTGAGCTGGACAGCTTAAGTAGGCAGGACGGACAAGCAGGATTAGCAACAGGGGAGTCACTGTGGAGAGATAGGAGCTGGCAATTAGCCGACAGCTGAGCGGCCAGCTCAGAGAAGGAAGGGCTGAGCCCAGCCCTGACAGTACCCCCTCCTCAACTACCCCCCCCCCCCTTGGAGGACCACTGGGTTTGAGGGGAAAACATCTATGGAAATTACAGGGGAGGACAGGGGCATGTACGTCTGAGGATGAGACCCAAGAGCGTTCCTCCGGACCGTACCCTTTCCAATGCACTAGGTACTGTATGCGCCTATGGAATCTACGGGAGTCAACAATGGACTGTACTTCATACTCTTCATGGTTCTCAACCTGTATATTGTGAGGACGTGGCACTGACGTGGTAAAGCGGTTGCAGACCAAAGGTTTCAATAAGGAGACATGAAACACATTTGAGATACGCATACTAGAAGGAAGGTCCAACGCGTAAGCCACTGGGTTAATCCTGTGAAGGTTATGGAAAGGCCCAATAACCGAGGTGCGAACTTCAGAGAAAGAACACGAAGTAGGAGGTTGTGAGATGACATCCAGACCCTGTCCCCGACCTTGTAAGAAGACGCAGGCAAGGCATCTGCGGTTGGCATGGAGTCTGTACCTATGGTTAACATGTCACAAAGCCTCCTGCACTTGTGCCCAAGTGGAACGAAGACCACGGAGATGCTCCTCTAACGCAGGAATACTCTGTGGAACAAACAAGTCAAGCAACATGGAAGGTTGGAAACCATAGTTTGACATAAACGGGGACAATCGGGAAGCAGAATTCAAGGCACTATTGTGAGCAAACTCCACCCACGGTAAGAGGTCTGACCAGTTGTTACATACTTGTATTTTGTATGTTTGTCCAGTCTTGTTGTTGTTCTCTGTGTTTTTTCTCTTGCTGCACTCTTGTATTCCTTTTGGTTGCTGCCCGTGCATCCTTTCTTTTTTCTGTTGCTGTGGGTGCTGTCCACAGCATTGTTTCTTTTAATTTTTCCCCCTTCCCCTTATTCCTGTTTACTGTGTCCATCCTTCTTTGCGCTATTGCCCATTCTCCCCCCCCCCCCCCCGCTCTCCTGTGCTTCACGCTGGTTCTCGGCATCCTCGCCCTAGTGTCTCTTAGCTTGCTGCAATAGTTTTTTCCCTGTACCTTGTATACTGTGTGTTTAGACAAAGGAAGCAGAATCACAGCCAAAAGCAGCGAGATTGCAAACAAGGAGAGGTGGGACTTTAAATGAGGCTCATGATGGCAAAAATGAATACAGTGGTGGAATATAAAATATTTAATAATGTCACATATCAAACAAGTTTAACATACATTAGATTGCATATACAGAGAAAAGCCCCTAGAAAGGGTTCCGGTTTCCAAGCTAGCAAAACTAGTACTAACATGTTTATGCACATTAATAATAGGTAAATTTCAGAGGATCCACCAAGATTCATAGTTGGGTATAATTGTAAAAATGATAACATCTGCAAAGTCCAAAGTCTTTCTATTCCCTATCATGGTAAACGTAAAATCAACACATATTAGTAATAGTGGATAATTGTGTAACTTGGGGTACACAGTGTCTAAATGCTTGACGCGTTTCGCGGCTTTCAACCGCTCTTCAGGAGCAGACGTGTCAATTATCTGCAAGGGAGAATAAGTTGGTCTGAGTAAGTTAACCAAGTCACAGTAAAAGAGGGGGTGGGTAAACCCCCCCAAAAGCAAAAAGGCCGTATAGGACCAGATAACTTACGGACTGGTATGCACGAGATGACAAAATGTCGTACCGCCAGAGGCCATCCGAGGACATCATGAGTGGGGAGCCGAAGGGGTGCGCCATGCGGTGACACCAAAAATGGACGTGGGGCCCAGCAGGTCCAGACTCCTCGAGCACTCCTAGTGTGAAAAAGGAGAGGGTGATCGTGTGAGGTAAATAGATGGTAAAGGTGTGAGAAAAATTAGTGAAATAAATTAGGATGGGGTGGGTGAGTAAGGAATAGATGGTGAGGTGACAGAAGCAAGAACAGATACATGGGGGTAAGGACCATGGTGAAGGTCAACACCGACCATATAGTGAAAAGGGGGGAAGAGGGGGGAAGGGGGCAACTGAGAAATAGATGGTGGGGTGACAGAGCAGGACAAAAAAAGGGGGTGAGGACCATGGTGAAGGTCAACACCGACCATATAGTGAAAAGGGGGGAAGAAGGGGGGGCAACTGGGAAATAGATGGTGGGGTGAAAGAGCAGGGCGAAAAAATGGGGATGAGGACCATGGTGAAGGCCAACACCGACCATATAGTGAAAAGGGGGGGAAAGGGAAAACTGAAATGTCGTGATGAGCTGACCCCATCGGGAGTAAGGGTGGAAGACCACGGTACAGGGTCCCCGCCAAAAACATCCGGGGGAAGGGAGGAGGAAGGAACGGGAGGTAAGTGTACCTGTGTGAGAAGCGAAGAAGAACCCATCCGGGTAAGCATGAAGCTGTTGTAAGGGAGCGCTCATGGAAATCCAGGCTGCTGGCAGAGTGACCGTCCACAATATATGTGCCGCCACAGACACGCCCCTAACATCACATACACAAGTATGGAAGGGGGAGGGGCAGGCGAGGACGCCCCGCATTCAGGAGAAAAATCGCCCGGAAGCCGGCTCCAACGCTGCACCATCCCAAACTAGTACTAGTTTTGCTAGCTTGGAAACCAGCACCCTTTCTAGGGGCTTTTCTCTGTATATGCAATCTAATGTATGTTAAACTTGTTTGATATGTGACATTATTAAATATTTTATATTCCACCACTGTATTCATTTTTGCCATCATGAGCTTCATTTAAAGTCCCACCTCTCCTTGTTTGCACTCTCCCTGCTTTTGGCTGCGATTCTGCTTCCTTCGTCAATTGTAGTGTTGCTCAAAAATATTCGTATTGCGAATATTCGTTACGAATATTGCATATTCGAGTATTCGCGAATAACTCGAATATCGCGGTCAAAATTTGCTATTACGAATATTCGTATTTTTTCAAATTTATTTTTAAAACAGATCACATCCTAGTGATCTCCATCGACGTCTAAAAGCATTGCTGGTATGATTAGAGACCCTGGGCCGAATAGCTGAGGCGATCCTTTTATGTTGACGAATATTCGCGAATACTTTCTCCGCCCTTCTTTTGCATCAGAGCCAATCAGAATTCTCCTACCACAGTTGTCAGAGGTTAGCAACCTCCATAACAACCAATAGGAACCTGCCTGCACGACCAGTATATAAGATCACTCCCAGCAGTATTTCAGTGCAGATTCACAAGGTGGCTAGAGAGAGTGGAGTGTTTCTGTGCGTTTTTCCAGTGTATTGCGATCTTAGAGCTTAGAGCATTGTGCTTTCAGTTCTGAGTTTCCTGCTTCTATAACCAACTGCTTTTTTCAAAGCAAAAGACCCAACAGCTTTTCTAAAAGCTCAGATTTGTGTTGTTTTGTCCAGGTTAGTGTAGCTTAGTGTTAGATAGATTTCTGTGTAGTTAGTGTAAGGCCCCGTACACACGACCAAACATGTATGCTGAAACTGGTCCGCGGACCAGTTTCAGCATACATGTTCGGTCGTGTGTAGGCGCGAGTGGGCCGAATTCCAGCAAACATTTGCCCGCCGGGCCTTTTCCCAGCAGACAAATATTCCTGGACGTGTTTTAAAACCGTCCGCTGGAATCCTGCCCGCTCGGACATGTACGGTCGTCAGTACAGACCTACCGTACATGTCCGAGCGCCCGCCGTCCCTCGCATGCGTCGAATGACTTTGACGCATGCGTGGAAGCCTTTAAATGGCAGGCCCGCCCACGTCGCCGCGTCATCGCAGCGTCATCATCGCGGCGACGATGCGGACACGCCCCGCGTATTGTTTACGCGCGGACTTCTGTACGATGGTTAGTACAACCATCGTACAGAAGCCCCCTGGCAGGCATGTACGGTGAAAACGGTCCGACGGACCGGTTTAATCGTACATGTTTGCCCGTGTGTACCGGGCCTAAGTGTACATTTCTTTAAGGTAGCTTAGTTTAGTGTGTGTTTAGTCTCTGTGTTTTGTGTTTAAAAAACAAAAAACAAAAAAAAATTTGCTTTAGTTTAGTCATATAAGTTTGTGTAAGTAGAGTTAGTGTTTAGTGCATATTAGTTTAGTATTTGTAGTCCTCGTCTTTGTCCTTGTCAGTCAGTGTAAAAAAAACAAAAAAAAACAAAAATTTTTTAGCTTTAGTTTAGTCATATAAGTTTATGTAAGTAGAGTTAGTGTTTAGTGCATATTAGTTTAGTATTTGTAGTCCTCGTCCTTGTCTGCGTCCTTCAATCTAAAAAAAAATAAAAAAAAAACAAAAAAAGTTTAAGCTGTAGTATTTTAGTTCCTGTTTAGTAGCTGTCCGTGTCGTAGTCTACGTCTTTGTCCGTGTAAGTTTTAGGTGTAGTAGTTTTATTCTAGTTTAGTAGCTGTCTACGTCTTTGTCTGCATCTTTGTCTACGTCTTTGTCTGCGTGCCTGTCTTGCTAAAAAAACAAAAAACACTCCTTTCTCACATTTCCCCCCCGCAATAAAGTTTACCTCCCCCCCCCCCACATCAGCAAGCTGTCCAGGCATGCTGGGAGTTGTAGTTTTGCAACAGCTGGAGACACACTGTTTGAGAAATACTAATATCTTATATCCTAACTTTTAAATTAGTCTAAAATGCAGTTAACCACTTAAGGACCAGCCCATGTACATATACGTCCACAATATGGCACGTACAGGCACATGGGCGTATAGGTACGTCCTCGCCTATTAGCGGGTGGGGGGTCCGATCGGGACCCCCCCGCTACATGCGGAGGTCGGGTCCGCTCGGGGAGCGATCCGGGACCACGGCGCGGCTATTTGTTTATAGCCGCTCCGTCGCGATCGCTCCCCGGAGCTGAAGAACGAGGAGAGCCGTGTGTAAACACGGCTTCCCCGTCCTTCACTATGGCGGCGCATCGATCGCGTCATTCCCTTTATAGGGAAGACACGATCGATGACGTCATTCCTACAGCCACACCCCCAAACAGTTGTAAACACATACTAGGTGCACCCTAACTCCTACAGCGCCACCTGTGGTTAACTCCCAAACTGCAACTGTCATTTTCACAATAAAGAATGCAATTTAAATGCATTTTTTGCTGTGAAAATGACAATGGTCCCAAAAATGTGTCAAAATTGTCCGAAGTGTCCGCCATAATGTCGCAGTCACGAAAAAAATTGCTGATCGCCGCCATTAGTAGTAAAAAAAAAATAAAAAATAAAAATGCAATAAAACTATCCCCTATTTTGTAAACACTATAAATTTTGCGCAAACCAATCGATAAACGCTTATTGCGATTTTTTTTACTAAAAATAGGTAGAAGAATACGTATCGGCCTAAACTGAGGAAAAAAAATGTTTTTATATATGTTTTTGGGGGATATTTATTACAGCAAAAAGTAAAAAATATTGCTTTTTTTTCAAAATTGTCGCTCTATTTTTGTTTATAGCGCAAAAACTAAAAACCGCAGATGTGATCAAATACCACCAAAAGAAAGCTCTATTTGTGGGGAAAAAAGGACGCCAATTTTGTTTGGGAGCCACGTCGCATGACCGCGCAATTGTCTGTTAAAGCGACGCAGTCCCGAACTGTAAAAACACCTTGGGTCTTTAGGCTGCATATTGGTCCGGGGCTTAAGTGGTTAAAGATAATGAAATAACAGTGGTGAAATTACTTACACTAATCAGCAGTTTTTCCTCACTGGATGAAAAGTTACTCCCCACCATCTTCGCTTCGCTGGGCAGCACAAAATAGCGATCCGAAAATCGACTGGCAAAGATCCAGGAAATGATCTCCGTTCTCGCGTGTTCTTAGCGCGCATGCGCGGACGAGAATTTCGCAATCAATTTCGCATTCGCATTAGCGAAATTTTGCAAAAAAATTTTTTTGATAAAATATTACGAATATTCGATTTTAACGAATATTTCACGAATATTCGTCTATATATTGGTGATATATCGCGAAATCGAATATGGCGTATTCCGCTCAACACTAGTCAATTGACAGGGATGGAGGCACTCGCCCCTAACCGGGCTTGGCCTCATTTAAAGTCCCAAATTTCCTTCCCCCCCGCATTATATTATGATTATCCTGTGTGTTTCCTTAGTTCTTCCAGAGTGCTATTTGCTGGCACTGTATCTGCACAGGTGTGTTAGAGAACCACAACCTAGGGGCTACCTCGCAGCGCAACATCCACACCTCTCCACACCTGGCTCTGGTGAAGAACAGGCGGCACCTTAGATCCTGCGACTTTGACACACCTCCGTTTGTGCGTGGTCACATTGCTCTTGCCAGTGGTGCCAACCGTACGTTAATTTATGGACAGTCTGTTAATTTCACCCCATTTCCGGGGTGTCCGTGAATGTCCGTTATGGGCAGCCGGTGCCAGTAAAAAAGATGGCTGCGGGCCGGCTATACAACTGCGCATGCGCCTTCCCGAAGCCTGCAAAGATCGCACAAGCTCGGCTGGGCGGCGCATGGGCAGTAACATAATGTCGCCATCTGGTGCCACTTTTGAATGGACGGCGGTGCGTCTCGGCAGTAGGGATGAGCCGAACACCCCCCTGTTCGGTTCGCCCCAGAACCTGCGAACACACCAAATGTTCGTGTGAACTTTAGAACCCTATTAAAGTCTATGGGACTCGAACATTTGAAATCTAAAGTGCTAATTTTAAAGGCTAATATGCAAGTTATTGTCCTAAAAAGTATTTGGGGACCTGGGTCCTGCCCCAGGGGACCTGTGTTGCCAACCGTACGTATATTAACGTACAGTCCGTGAATTTAACCCCTTTTTTAGGGTGTAGGTAAAGTCCGTTATTGGGCACCGGCGCCCATAAAAAAGATGTCCGCGAGCCGGCCATACAACTGCGCATGCGCCGTTCTGAAGCTCTGGGCGGCGCACGCGCAGTAACACACAGTGCTGTCAGACAGGCACAGGCAGCAGTTTCCAGACAAAAATGGCAGAGGTGAGACTGTACAAAATCATTGTATGCAATCTCTGTCTGCTGTCTCTCTGATATCTCCTGAAACCTGTCTGCATGAGTGTATCCTGTCCGTATAACCATCTCCTGTATCCTGTCCACGTGACCATCTCCTGTACCATGTCTGCATTCTCTGACATCTCTTGTACCATGTCTGCAGTCTCTGACCATCTCTTGTCCCATGTCTGCAGTCTCAGACATCTCTTGTACCATGTCTGCATTCTCTGACCATCTCTTGTCCCATGTCTGCATTTTCTGACCATTTCTTGCCCCATGTCTGCAGTCTCTGACCATTTCTTGTCCCATGTCTGCAGTCTCTGACCATCTCTTGTCCCATGTCTGCAGTCTCTGACCATCTCTTGTCCCATGTCTGCAGTCTCTGACCATCTCTTGTCCCATGTCTGCAGTCTCTGACCATCTCTTGTCCCATGTCTGCAGTGTCTGACTATCTCATGTCCCATGTCTGCAGTCTCTGACCATTTCATCTTTTATCATGTCTACAGTCTCTGAGGGGGAGCCAGTAGAGGAGCCAAGAGGGGGAGCGCCGCCAGATTGGGGATCAAGAGAGAAGTCAGATGTATGTGGACTGTGTAGCGAAGATTATCAGATAAAACCAGAGCCGCCAAGCTGGAGTTGCCTGACTGAGCCCTACACGGTGCACCTGAGAGGAGGTCAGTCTGAGGAGGGGTCACTGATGTAGAGGGGGGGGGGGAGGGAGTGAACACAATAATGTAAGGGGGCACTGATATAAAGGTTAACCCTTATATCAGTAACCCCCATTACCTTAGTGTATTCACTCTGCGGGAGGTAATCTCTGGTCACCTTTACATCAGAGTCTGCAGGATTTCCTCTCATAGTGCAAGGGAGAACTCTGCGGACCCTGATGTAAGTGGGAACTCTGATGTAAATGGGAGCACAGAGCCCCCCTTACATCAGAGTTCCCCCTTAGATTGTGATCTGTGGCATCGTCCTTTACATCAGGGTTCGCAGAGTTCTCCCTTGCACTGTAATGGGGAACGCTGTGCTGGCTGTTATATTAAACTGATCTTCATGTAAATAGAGAAATTCAGTTTTTGACTTATGTTTAACTTGAACACATTGCTAATAGCACTAGCAACATGTTTAAATACTAAAAGTTGCAAAGTTTAGCACCGAAAACAGCCATTTTAGGTGCTTTTTTGAAGTGCCAGTAAAAAATTGGTGGTGTTCGTAATTTTTAGGCATCTTGCCAGTAAATTTCACTTGGGGGGGTTGGCAACACTGCAGGGGACATGTATCAAAACAAAAAAAAGTTTTAAAAATGGCCGTTTCGGGAGCAGTGAATTTAATAATGCTTAGAGTGAAACAATAAACGTGAAATATTCGTTTAAATTTCGTACCTAGGGGGGGTGTAAAGTAAGCATGTGAAATAGCGCATGTTTCCCGTACTTAGAAATGTCTCTGCACAAAGTGTCATTTCTGAAAGAAAAAAAGTCATTTAAAACCGGACTCGCGGCTATAATGAATTGTCGGCTCCCGGCAATTCAGAGAGAATTCATTCATAAATAAAAAAAAAAAAGCGTGGGGGTCCCCCCAAATTTAATTACCAGGCCCTTCAGGTCTGGTATGGATATTATGGGGAATTTTAAAAAAAAATTACGTGGGGTTCCCCCCAAATATCCATTCCAGACCCTTCAGGTAACTCCACCCCCAATTTTTTTTTAAAATGGCGTTGAGTTCCCCCAAAAATCCACACCAGACCCCTTATCCGAGCACGTAACCTGGCCGGCTGCAGAAAAGAGGGGGGACAGAGTGTGCCCCCCCGTCTCCTGAACCGTACCAGGTCACATGCCCTCAACATGGGGAGGATGTCCCCATGTTGATGGGGACAAGGGCCTCATCCCCACAACCCTGGCCGGTGGTTGTGGGGGTCTGTGGGCGGGGGGCTTATCAGAATCTGGAAGACCCCTTTAACAAGGGGGACCCCCAGATCCTGCCCCCCCTATGTGAATTGGTATTTGGGTACATTGTACCCCTACAATTTCACGAAGGAAGTGTAAATAGTTGTAAAAAACACTCACCGTAGAATAAAGTCCTTTATTATTAAAAAATAAAAAAATCCAGCGGTGGTAATCCACTCTCGGTCCGGCTCCCCGCTCCAACGTTGTCTGTATCCAGCGACGGGTGATCTCCTCTCCGGTCCAGCGATGAGAAAATCATCCAGGATCCAGAGCGCAGCATCGCTGGCTGCCTGTCTCCACTGGAGACAGCCCGACGAATGACGCTGCTGAAGCTGTGAAATTTCTTTTATTGGTGAGGCGGGGCCACCCGTCACGTGACCCCGTCACCCTCTGACGCACCCTCTGCTACATCACTGGGGAAGCCTGGCTTCCCCCTTGCGTCAGAGGGGGCGTGGTCACGTGACGGGTGGCCCGTCTCACCTATAAAAGAAATGTCACAGCTTCAGCAGCGTCATTCGCCGGGCTGTCTCCGGTGGAGGGAGGCGGCCGGCAATGCTGTGCTCTGGATCCTGGATGATCTTCTCATCGCTGGACCGGAGAGGAGATCACCCGTCGCTGGATACCAACAACGTTGGAGCGGGGAGCCGGACCAAGAGTGGATTACCACCGCTTTATTTATTTTTTATTTTTTTTATTAATAAAGGACTTTTTTCTATGGTGTGTGTGTGTGTTTTTTACAACTATTTACACTTCCTTCGTGAAATGGTTTACCAATTCACATGGGGGGGCAGGATCTGGGGGTCCCCTTTGTTAAAGGGATCTTCCAGATTCTGATAAGCCCCCCGCCCGCAGACCTCCACAACCAACAGCCAGGGTTGTGGGGATGAGGCCCTTGTCCCCATCAACATGGGGACATCCTCCCCATGTTGAGGGCATGTGGCCTGGTACGGTTCAGGAGAGGGGGGGCCGCACTCTGTCCCCCTCTTTTCTGCGGCCGGCCAGGTTACGTGCTCGGATAAGGGGTCTGGTGTGGATTTTTGGGGGGACTCCACGCCATTTTTTTAAAAAATTTGGGGTGGAGTTGAAGGGTCTGAAATGGATATTTGGGGGGAACCCCACGTCATTTTTTTTAAATTGACGACTGAAGGGCCTGGTAATTAAATTTGGGGGGACCTCCACGCTTTTTTTTTTTTATGAATGAATTCTCTCTGAATTGCCACGAGTCCGGTTTTGAATGACTTTTTTTCTTTCAGAAATGACACTTTGTGCAGAGACAGTTCTAAGTACGGGAAACATGCACTATTTCACATGCTAACTTTACACCCCCCCTAGGTACAAAATTTAAAGGAATATTTCACTTTTATTGTTTCACTCTAAGTATTATTAAATTCACTGCTCCCGAAAAAACTTTTTTTTGTATTGATACATGTCCCCTGGGGCAGGACCCAGGTCCCCAAACACTTTTTAGGACAATAACTTGCATATTAGCCTTTAAAATTAGCACTTTAGATTTCTCCCATAGACTTTAACAGGGTGTTCGGCGGCTTTTCGAATTTGCCGAGAACACCCTAAATTGTTCGTTGTTCACCGAACAGGCGAATAGGCAATGTTCGAGTCGAACTCGAATCTCATCCCTACTCGGCAGTATATCAGTGGAGTGGGCTGTGAGCAGGAGGTCATCTGTGTTGCAATGCTGAAGTGCTGTCAGATTCAGTAATTTTCATATGTGCCCATATCTTGTCTTCCCTGAGCCAGAAAGGGGTAGCAGTCTGTTTGCAGGGCACTGCAGTCTGAGGCTATTTTTCTGTTGGGGGCAAAGGCTGTGTCTCTCTGTGGGGGGCAAAGGCTGCGTCTATCTGTGGGGGGGCAAAGGCTGCGTCTATCTGTGAGGGGGCAAAGGCTGCATCTGTGGGGGGGTGGAGCAAAGGCTGCGTCTATCTGTGGGGGGGGCAAAGGCTGCATCTATCTGTGGGGGGAAAGGCTGCGTCTATCTGTGGGGGGGCAGAGGCTGCGTCTATTTGTGGGGGGGGGCAAAGGATGCATCTATCTGTGGGGGGGTAAAGGCTCTGTCTATCTGTGGGGGGGCAGAGCCTGCGTCTATCTGTGGGGGGGGGGAAGAGGCTGCGTCTATCTGTGGGGGGGGCAAAGGCTGCGTCTATCTGTGGGGGAGGCAAAGGCTGCGTCTATCTGTGGGGGAGCTGAAAAAAGGAAAAATTCAGCGCTTTCTAATCCAATTGAGAGGACTCTCCCAATTGTTACTTCCGCATATCTCCGGGACACCAAGCAGATCATTCAAATCTTGAACTCCATCCCCTGTACATGTAACACCATATTGGTGACTGCCGATGTGGGGTCTCTGTATACCATAATTGGGCATGATGCAGCTCTAGCATCGGTTGCATGGGCATTGGAGTCCACTGATTTGAGTCCTGAACATGTATGTTTTCTTTTGGACATTTTGAGATTTTGCTTACTAAAGAACTATTTTTGGTTCAATAAAGAATTTTTTCTTCAACGGTGCGGGGTAGCAATGGGAGCCCGGTTCGCTCCCAGTGTGGCCAACCTGTTTATGGCCCACTGGGAGCGAGATGTGGTTTTCCATGACACACCTCCTCAGCTCCTCTGCTACCGTAGATATATTGATCTGGGAGGGCGACATGCCCTCACTGGAGCTGTTTATGAATAAATTAAACTCCAATGATAAGGATATTGTCCTGACTTGGACTGTTTCCCTGGATCAGGTGACCTTTTTAGATCTTGAAATATTTAAGTCTGGGTCCAGATTAGTTACCAGGAATCATTTTGTAAAACAGTGGACCGAAATGGGTATATTCCCCTTACGAGCTGCCATCATCGATTGTAACATTCCACGTGGCCAATTTGTCAGGCTCCGGAGAAACTGTACATTAGAGTCTGACTATTTAGTGCAGTCTCAGGAATTGGCCACTAGGTTTGTGTCTAAAGGTTATTCTATGCCTGTAGTTAAGCAGGAAATTGAGAGAGTTAGGAATACTGATAGGAGTTTAATCGTAAAGGACAAACCTCATAATGGGGATATAGAAGGAGCTAATTTCAAAATGTTGCTGGATTATAACATTCAACATAGAAAATTTGAAAAAATTTTGGCCAAACATTGGCCTATCCTGAAAGGAGATGCGGTCCTTGGTCCGGTCCTCCCTGAGTGTCCCCAATTTGTCTACAGGAAGGCCCCTTCTCTCAGGGACCGGTTGGCCCCTGGAGTCACTGACCCACCAATTATCCCCCGACCTAAACTCTTCAACTTCTTGTCAGGTTTCTATGCCTGTGGCAGATGTGCGACTTGTAAGCATGCCAAATTTAACATAAAAAAACGTAAATCTTTTGTTTCCAATGTCACCCGGATTGAATATCCAATCAAGCAGTTAATCACTTGCTCCACTGTGGGCGTGGTTTACATGCTAGAATGTGAATGCGGTTTACAATATGTTGGACGCACCTCACGAGAGTTACATGTGAGGGTGGGGGAACATATTAGTAACATCAGACGTGGCATTAAGAACCATAGTGCGTCCAAGCATTTTAGGGAATGCCATCATAGGGACCCTAAGGGTCTCAAATTTTGGGGCATAGAAAAAGTCTCCAAACATTGGAGAGGTGGGCATTACATCCGGCAATTAAGCCGCCGAGAATCCTTTTGGATTTACGAAACCAAGGTTGCTTTTCCGGCTGGCCTTAATGTTGTGTTCGATCACAACTGTTTTATTTCTAACCGTTAATTAACCACTTAAGGACCGCCTCATGTACATATATGTCAGCAGAATGGCACAGGCAGGCACATCAACGTATATATACGTGCCCTGCTTGACGTGGGTCGGGGGTCCGATCGGGACCCCCCCCAGTACATGCGGCGGTCCCCGTGGCTTCAGGAGCGATCCGGGACGACGGCGCGGCTATTCGTTTATAGCCGCTCCGTCACGATCACTCCCCGGAGCTGAAGAACGGGGAGAGCCGTGTGTAAACACGGCTTCCCCGTGCTTCACTGTGTCGGCGCATCGATCGTGTCATCCTATTTATAGGGAAGACACGATCGATGACGTCATTCCTACAGCCACACCCCCCTACACTAGTAAACACATACACAGTGATCCCTAAATGTTACAGCGCCCCCTGTGTTTAACTCCCAAACTGCAACTGTCATTTTCACAATAAAGAATGCAATTTAAATGCATTTTTTGCTGTGAAAATGACAATTGTCCCAAAAATGTGTCAAAATTGTCCGAAGTGTCCGCCATAATGTCGCAGTCACGAAAAAAATCGCTGATCGCCGTCATTAGTAGTAAAAAAAATAAAATAAATAAAAATGCAAAAAAACTATCCCCTATTTTGTAAACACTATAAATTTTGCGCAAACCAACCGATAAACGATTATTGCGATTTTTTTTACCAAAAATAGGTAGAAGAATACGTATCGGCCTAAACTGAGGAAAAAAAAATGTTATATATGTTTTTGGGGGATATTTATTATAGCAAAAAGTAAAAAATATTGAATTTTTTTCAAAATTGTCGCTCTATTTTTGTTTATAGCGCAAAAAATAAAAACCGCGGTGATCAAATACCACCAAAAGAAAGCTCTATTTGTGGGGAAAAAAAGACGCCAATTTTGTTTGGGAGCCACGTCGCACGACCGCGCAATTGTCTGTTAAAGCGACGCAGTCCCGAACTGTAAAAACCCCTTGGGCAGCATTTTGGTCCAGGGCTTAAGTGGTTATGTTATTTAGTGTATTGGGGAATTTTATATTTTATATATTTTTAATGTATTTTTACCAATTTTTGCATTATTAAGTTTTACTATGTCATAATATAGTGAAATAATTTATTTTGCTGTGTATGGTGGTAATTTAATGTAAGTATATTGGTATATTGGTTATCGCCAATTCGGCGAGTTTACAATTTCTGTTAATTTTTTGTAATGAGGAGGCGATTGCGGATGACGTCATTTAACAATGATTTTTATTGTTTTAATTTGAAATATGTGATTGGTCTTTTTTACCTGCTGGTCTTCTGTTTAAGTTGACCTTTATTCCTGTTAACTGGTCGTTTGTAAGTGTTGCCTGCTGTCTTCTAATAAGGAAACACTAGATGGTGCAGGTTTGCATGTTTCTATTGTGCCTTTGATTGCTATGGCAACGGCACATTATTTAGGCCAGTGCGGGACGTTCACGTTGATCTCTCCACCCCACGCTGATGAAGTCCCGCCCACTGGGACGTAACGCGTACGAGGGGGAGGAGTCATGTGACGTCACCCGCGTTCGCCGCCTCACGTGCTGACCTGTGTGCTGTATGTGTATCCGGACGCCTGGAGCTCTGGGATATGTTGTTGTGCCCTACACTCGGCCATGAGTGTCTTCAATTGTGAGTGTTTTAACTTTCGTTTTTAATAAATCGATTTGCTATACAGAGAGCACTAGTCTTTCCCTTCTTCTATATTTGCATATACCTGTCCGTTGATTTGAGGAACTGCTGAGCTGCCTGCTGATTGCTTGCCCTATTTGAGATCCGGAGGTGTTTTAATGCTTTGTGACCTAGCCATGGGTCGAATGGCTGAGGTGAGAGGCCATCTATAATTTCTGGTGGAGGATCTTTCCTGTGGGTCACTGATCTTGAAATATTTGCACTCAGTCACCATATATTGGAGCACGTTTGGAATTCCTTTTTCACTTGTGCACTTTATGGACTCTGTTTTTGATATTGTATTTTTTTATATTCACCTTAATTATTTGCGCTGCACTTTTTGTTATAGAATACTATCTGTGGGGGAGGCAAAGGCTGCGTCTATCTGTGGGGGAGGCAAAGGCTGCGTCTATCTGTGGGGGGCAGAGGCTGCGTCTATCTGTGGGAGGGCAGAGGCTGCGTCTTTCTGTCGGGGGGCTGAGGCTGCGTCTATCTGTGGGGGGGGGGGGGAATCAGTCTCTCTCTCTCTTATAATAACCTGCCTTGCTATATAAACAAAAAAAAGTTTTTTTTGCTTTTAGATCTACTGGAAATCACATTACTAACTGTATATTGTAGTTAAAACAATAGTGAAAACAGAAAATCGCGCTAAGCCCTAAACAATATTAAAATGTTGGCAATATTGAACCAGAAGGCTGCAGTTAACAGTGTGAACACACATAAAATACAAGAAAAACAAAAACAAAAAACTGCGCCAACACAAACCAACTAGCACTCATGCTAGATATAAATGACATAAATAAACATATAAATCAATCATGTGAAAAGTGTCCCAAAAGGTGAAAAAATCTTGTTGGTGTTAAAGCGCAGGCTTACCTCGCATAGCACACCCACCAGGAGCCGGGCTGAGACCACCAAACTCAATTCACATGTAGCTGAGACCGGGATCCGAACCCCTAGCTGCAGAGGTGAATGGCTTGTCAGCGCAGTGCCAATCGCAGTGCCAATCGCGTTGAGCCACTGTAGCTCCCCTTCCGACGGTCGCATCTATCGCGTCACGATTTTCCGAAAGTAGCCGAACGTCGGTGCACAGGCGCCGTATAGAGCCGCACTGATGTTAGGCTTCTTTCGGCTACTCGTGACGCGATAGATGCGACTGTCGGAAGCCTGTCGGAAGCCTGTCAATCAAGTAGGAACGCCCAGTCCCGAAGACCATACCCGGAAGCGGCGGAAAAGATGCATCTCTAAATTGGTAAGTACGCCTTCGATTTTTAAAAAAATACCCGATTCCCCTTGACAAAATGAGCATCAATCTAAGGTTAAAAAAATGTTTCGGGTGAACTCCCGCTTTAACATCTGAGACGAACAGCACCACAGTGAATGTTTAAACCATCAGTGAGAACCGCCACCACATGGACAGCCTCTTACCAGAATGATATATTGTAGTTGTTTATAGATTAAATACCGAAATTTGCACTTAAAACTGCCATTTTGGAACTTTTTGAAATGCCAGTAAAAACGTGGCTGTGTCCGTTAATTTTGGGTGTTGCGCCAGTAAATTTCAGCTTGGTAGGTTAGCAACACTGGCTCATGCTTCTGCTAGGACCGGTACCCTGGCACACCTGTTTAGTAATTTCTACTGTTCCACTAGACCCAGAGTTTTACAGTCCCAGGTGTTCCAATCCTTAGATAGTGACAGCAGGGCCAGCAGCCAAGGACTACTCCATTGCACTATACATTAAAACCTTGGTTTGAGAGCATTTTGCAAGACAAGCAACATTTCTAAATACATTTTGACTTGCTATACAAGCGATGTCATGATATAAGAGTAGCGTTAAATCACAACTGAGTATAAAAGAGAAGAGAGGCGCCTCAAAGTGTAGAAATATGGTTACATTTAATGAAGGTACAACATTTAGCAAATCACATGGTTAATGATTAAAAGAGGCACATTTAAGTATGCAGGCATCCAGGGTAAAGCTGTCCACATAGACTATCCTCCGCACCGCCATCGGCGTTGTCCCTTTCAAGCTGCGCTCCCCGAGCGATTCAAGCCTCGCTTTTAGATCGCTCTACTGCAGGGTTGTCCTCCTGGTCACGATTTCAGACTGACAGAGATGAGAGCCAGTGTTGCGGAGGATTGTCTATGTGGACAGTTTTACTCCGGATGCCTGCATACTTAGAGGTGTCTCTTTTAATCATCAACCATGTGAGTTGCTGAATGTTTTACCTTCATTTAATGTAATCATATCGCTACACTTAGAGGCGCCTCTCTTCTCTTTTATACTCCTGCTACATTTATTCTTCTAATCCCCTTGTGGAGGCTTCCATTTGTGTATGGACATTTTATTGCTACACAACCTATTACATGGCTATAATCTTTTTATATGGACTATAAACTGAAGGACTTATGAATAACTGGTTGTGGAACAAATCATTTGAGTTTCCATTATTTCTTATGGGAAAATTTGCTTTAATATAAGAATGCTTTGGATTACAAGCATGTTTCTGGAACGAATTATGCTTGAAATCCAAGGTTTTACTGTATTGTCGCTGGACTTTGCTACTGCTTGGCTTAGCACCAGACATTTTTAAGGTTTTATACAGAAATTCTTTGCAAATTAGGGCTCTTTCACACGTCAGCTCAGTTTTTTAGATCAGTTTTTTTTTCATCAGTTGATCCGTTTTTCCATCAGTTTTTCGTCCGTTTTTCGTCAGTTTTTCATCAGTTTTTCCATCAGTTTTTCCATCCGTTTTTTCATCCGTTTTTTTTTTGGGGGGCTTTTTACATACAGTGCCTGCCGCCGAGAATGTGTTTTTAGCACGACGGCATCGCGCTTATTCTCGGCGACAGGGTGCCGACATCTCGCACTCGCTGGAATAGTAAAAGCACATTCCAGCAAGCACGTCATAGAAGCGACGGGAGATCCGACTTGGATTCCCGCCAATTCTACACGTGTGCGGCGTTTGGTATGAATCCTGAGGGGAAAGTCCCCGCCGGATTTTAAATAAAAATCCGGCATGGGTTCCCCCCTCAGGAGCATACTGGGCCCTTAGGTCTGGTATAGGTTGTAAGGAGACCCCCCCTACGCCGAAAAAACAGCGTAGGGGGTCCCCCTACAATCCATACCAGACCCGTATCCAAAGCACGCTACCCGGCCAGTCAGGAAAGGAGTGGGGATGAGCGAGCGCCCCCCCCCCCCCTCCTGAGCCGTACCGGGCTGCATGCCCTCAACATGGGGGGGGGTTGGGTGCACTGGGGCAGGGGGACGTTAGCGGATCGGATGGTAAACGGATCATCCGTTTTTCGTCCGTTACGTTTTTTTGACGGATGAAAAATAAGGTTTTCTTCCGTCCAAAAAAACGGAACTTAACGCAGACGGATGCTAACGGACGTTAGCGGATGCTCATCCGCTAACGGACGTTAACACATAGGGAAGCATTGCGGTCCGTTAACGGATGTCCAAAAAACGGACGAACGGAACGGACGTGTGAAAGAGCCCTTGTAGTACAAAATTTGTTTAACATGATACATACCGTTGATGAAGACAAAAGAATGGTGGGATCATTTTTTGTCTTCTTCAACAAAATGTTACCCATAAGGGGATGTGGAACATACAATAGAGCCATTCCTTCTGAAAGTTGTTAATATAATATTACTTCCACAATTTCTTCACAAAACGAAATAACTTTCCTAGCTGGAGAACCAGCGTGAAGATCTTTATGGCTAATCCAAAGGAGGTAATATCATATCAAACAAATTGTGGACTATGATTTGTAAAGAATTTCTTTATCTATATGCACTATAATCGTGTGAGATGCAATGGGGGTTATTTACAAAAGGCAAATCCACTTTGCACTACAAGTGCAGTCACTGTAAATCTGAGGGGTAGATCTGAACTGAGGGGAACCTCTGCTGATTTTATTATCCAATCATGTGCAAGCTAAAATGCATTTTTTTATTTTCCTTGCATGTCCCCTTCTGATCTACAGCGACTGCACTTCCAAGTGCACTTTCAGTGCAAGTTCAAGTACACTTTGCACTTGTAGTTTGCACTTGTAGTGCAAAGTGGATTTTCCTTTAGTAAATAACCCCCCAATGTGACTATATAACATCATCCATATGGTTGCTATGATGATTTTTATTGCCGTGGTTTTTATTGATAAAACAATTGTAACAGGAGTGACTTTAGGGGCACAGGGTGAATGAGAACCCCACTATGGTCTGTGCTAGTCACATTTAATGCGGTCAGATATTGTATATATATTGTGTGTTGGCTGATGTATACTAGTAAGCTTGCTGTGATGAAAGGGGTGGGGTGTGATTGCATTCCATTGTCTATTGTGGTAATTAAGTCTGCTATGTGGATTGGAGCTTGGTAGTCTGCATACCTATTATGGGATGTTAAAGTGTCTTGCTGTGAGGAAAGGGGGGGAATCACTCCAGCAACCCCCCCCCCCCTGCTAAGACTGTTTACTGAAGGAGAAGTTTGAACACACCTGACCTGTATCACCATTGTCATTGGACAATTTAACCCACCCTGTTTCCCAAGGGTGGGAGGGATGTATTTTGAAGAGGAATGTGTTACCATGGGCAGATAATAAAGAGTCATTCCCTGTGTTGAACCTCAAACAAGAGCTGTGTGTCTCGTTTCTGGGGGGGATTATCATCGGTCGTGTTCGTTTGCCTGATTGTGGAGTGTCGATAAGCTGTCTTGGGTGGAATGGAATATCATGAACGGATTTAACCCCTGTCCCATTTGGGGTTCCGTTACAACAATTTTACTTTTTTTACGAGTAAACATTTTGGCCCGGATTCAGAGAGATCGGTGCATCTTTAGATAGGCGTAGCGCATCTCATATGCGCTACGCCGACGTAACATTGAGAGGCAAGCTGAGTATTCACAAAGCACTTGCTCCCATATTTAAGCCGGCGTAATGTAAATGGGCCGGCGTAAGCCCGCGTAATTCAAAGTAGCAAGGCAGTGGGCGTGTTGTATTATAATGAAGCGTGACCCCATGTAAATGCATGGCCGAACGAACGGTGCATGCTCAGAATCACGTCAAATTTACTCCCTAAGATACGCCGGGTCCATTCATGCAAAGTCAACGTAACCTACGCCCAGCCCCATTCACGTACGACTTACGTAAACAACGTAAATTGCGATGGCTGTTCCGACATTTCCGACGTCCATACCTTAACATGACTTACCCCTGCTTTATGAGGGGTAAACTTACGCCGGACGTAAGCCTTACGTAAATGGCGTAGCTTACTGCGACGGGCGCAAGTACGTTCGTGAATCGGCGTATCTAGCTCATTTACATATTTGATGTGTAAATCAACGGAAGCGCCCCTAGCGGCCAGCGTAAATATTCACCCAAGATACGACGGCGTAGGAGACTTACGTCGGTCGTATCTTGCCAAAATTCAGGCGTATCTGCTTTCCTGAATAAGCGTATAGATACAACGGTGCACATTTTGACTTACGACGGCGTATCTGGAGATACGTCGTCGTAAGTCCTTTCTGAACCCGGGCCTTTATGTCTAGTGAGATGTAAACTGAACAAAAGTCCCATTGCTTTTTTTATCCCTCTGGGTATACAGAGGGATAACACTGATGCACTATTCACTACAGAACAAGCAGAGTTGTCATCCACTTAAAGTGAAAAAAAAATAGAACTAGTGTCAGGACCAAAGGGTAATAAAAGTGTGTTATCGAGAGACTCAGAAAAACTAAAACTACTGTGAAAATGTACCCATAGTTCACTTTAAGCCATTTCCTCCTGGTACCTTGTTACCTGTGCACCCATTACATTGGTTATTCAAGGACAAATTCTCTCCTGTCAGTATCTTAAACATTCTACCTGTTGAACATTCTGGGACTTCTCCTTCAAGGAGCGAATGCTGAACACTAGCAATGACACGGTCACACAAAACTGAAAGGCAGCAATGAAGATGAGTAAGATGTTACTAATCACTTGGATGATCTGGAAGCAGACAATGATAATACCGTTAGATAATACAGCGTAGTACAAGGATCGAATGGATAAATGTAAAAATTACCAGAACATATTCTGGGTTAGTAGCTGAAAAATATAATTGACACCTAGAATTTTCTCAAGAAGGTTTACTTTATAGTGTATATACTGTATAGCCCTTTTTTTTAATTGAGGGTTTTTTAATGGGTTAAATGTTACAAAGAATATAACAGGATATGCAAAAAGGAAATCAAGGATGCAAAAATTCAAAACGAACGACAGATTTCAAAAGATAGTAGGACAAACCCCAAAAAATTCTTTAAATATATTAATAGTAAAAAGGTGAAGTCTGAGCATGTAGGCCCCTTACAAAATAATCTAGAGTGGGTGACTGGGGACAAAGAGAAGGCAAATTTATTAAATGTTTTCTTCAGCTCTGTGTATACAATGGAGCATGGGGGAGCTCATGTCCAAAATGGGGGTGGGAATGACACAGCCCCAAATCCACAATGGCTCAAAAGTGATATGGTCCAGAAATATTTAGACAGAATAAAGGTGGATAAAGCACCTGGACCTGATGGCATCCATCCACGGATCCTAGGTGAGTTGAGCTCTGTCATTTCAAAGTCACTGTATCTAATATTTAGGGACTCATTAAAGACAGGAATAGTACCACTGGATTGGCGCAGGGCCAATGTGGTGCCCATATTTAAAAAGGGAACAAAGTCTTTACCAAGTAACTATAGACCTGTTAGTTTAACTTCTATAGTTGGGAAGATACTGGAACGTTTAATAAAAGACCACATGGATGAGTTCTTGCTGGAAAAAAACTATTTAAGCAGCAGACAACATGGATTCATGAAAGACAGAAGTTGTCAGACAAACCTGATTTCCTTTTATGAAGAGGTAAGTAAAACCCTGGACAGAGGCGTGGCTGTGGACGTGATATATTTGGCTTTTGCAAAAGCGTTCGATACAGTTCCGCACACACAGCTCATGTGTAAGGTAAGGTCTACAGGATTGGATATATCAGTTTGTAAATGGATAGAAAACTGGCTGAAAGACAGAATTCAGAGAGTCGTGGTTAATGATTCTTACTCTGAATGGTCCAATGTTATGAGTGGTGTACCCCAAGGTTCAGTGCTGGGACCCTTACTTTTCAATATATTTATAAATGATATTGGGTCTGAGATCAAAAGTAACATTTCTGTCTTTGCAGATGACACCAAGCTATGCAGTGGAATAACGTCCTTACAGGATGTCTCCAATTTACAAGCCGACCTCAATGCTCTGTCTGATTGGGCGACTAAGTGGCAGATGAGGTTTAATGTAGATAAATGTAAAGTTATGCACTTGGGGGCTAAGAATATGCATGCATCATACATACTAGGGGGAGTACAACTGGGGGGGGTCTGTAGTGGAGAAAGATCTGGGGGTTTTAGTTGATCATAAGCTCAATAATGGCATGCAATGCCAAGCTGCGGTTTCCAGGGCGAGCAGAGTCCTTTCTTGTATTAAGAGAGGTATGGACTCCAGAGACAGAGATATAATTTTGCCCCTGTACAAATCATTAGTAAGACCTCATCTGGAATATGCAGTTCAGTTTTGGGCACCAGTTCTCAAAAAGGATATAGGAGAACTGGAGAAAGTGCAGAGAAGAGCAACCAAACTGATAAGAGGCATGGAGGAGCTCAGCTATGAGGAAAGATTAGAGGAACTAAATTTATTCACTCTTGAGAAGAGGAGAATAAGGGGGGATATGATCAACATGTACAAATATATAAGAGGTCCATACAGTGAACTTGGTGTTGAGTTATTCACTTTACGGTCATCACTGAGGACAAGGGGGCACTCTTTACGTCTAGAGGAAAAGAGATTTCACCTCCAAATCCGGAAAGGTTTTTTCACAGTAAGAGCTGTGAAAATGTGGAACAGACTCCCTCCAGAGGTGGTTCTGGCCAGCTCAGTAGATTGCTTTAAGAAAGGTCTGGATTCTTTCCTAAATGTACAGAATATAACTGAGTACTAAGATTTGTAGGTATAGTTGATCCAGGGTAAATCCGATTGCCTCTCGGGGGATCAGGAAGGAATTTTTTCCCCTGCTGTAGCAAATTGGATCATGCTCCGCTGGGGTTTTTTGCCTTCCTCTGGATCAACTGTGGGTATGGAGTTGGGTGTATAGGATTTTACTGTGTTTTTCTATTTTGTTTTTTGTGGTTGAACTGGATGGACTTGTGTCTTTTTTCAACCTGACTAACTATGTAACTATACTATGTAATTATGCCTTGTACACACGATCGATTTTCCCGGCGGTAAAAAGGCCGCTGGGAAAATTGCGTGGAAAACCGAGAACCTGCTTTTTTCCCCTACACGGCTGGTTTTCCTGGCAAGAAAACTGCCTTGAAAGCTTTACTTGGGAAACCCAGCTCCACCACAGGCTTCACCATAGAAAAACTGCCGGGAAAAAGACCGCCGGTAATGCCGGCAGGAAAAAAAAGAACATGTTCTCATTTTTCCTGCAGGGATTCCCAGCGGTTTTCCTGTCGGTAAAAATGGAGCATACACACGGTGGGAAAACTGGTCGTGTGTACGAGGTAAAGGTATATTTTTTGCTCTCTTTATTGTTGAGGAGATTTCCTCACACTTACTGTCCCAAAGACAAGAAATTAATGGAAAACTCTACCAGGTGTGACAGGAAGTCAGGTAAATCTGTGGGTGTTGTCACAGACGGGAGATACATTTCTACCTTGTTTAGACAATACACCAATTGTTATTAGGCGTCGGCTGCAGAAGTCGCCAGAAAAGGTTTAAGGGCGTTGGAAAACTTCAGCTGTTCAGAATGAGGCAATTAAGGCCGCTATAAGTAATCCAGAGGATTACCACTGGTTTGCTCCATCCTGAGGCCTTGTGAGTAAGGAGAGCAGTAGCTGAAAGTCTTCTGAGGAGGTGAGGTGGTGATGGATTTTTCTGTGTGACAAAAATCAAAAAGAGACTATTGTTTTTTCTGCTGTATGACCAGCAGTGTCTGCCCAGCACTAGGCTGTGCCAGACTCCCTAGATAGGTTCCTGTGTGGTGAAGGTAGACGCCTCAAGTGGCCAGGGTTTATTTTATGTTTGATTTTGTTTATGCTATTTGGATGCTTGCACTTGTTTCCAGCAAGATGGAAGAATAAACCAAAATCTTTGTTTTCAACCGTCTTCGACTGCCTGTCTGTATAAATTCAGTGTGTAGTGAACCCATCCAGGGGGTCACACACCCCGCTACCGAGCTAACCGCTTACACAGGCGATATCCTCTTTTAGACATCTGTCAAGAGGCGTTCTGATGGAAGATCTATCTTTACTTCTTCAGGTGTCTGCTCTAAGATTTTACTTATCATATTCCATCTCTATGGTACTGGTCACCAGGGCTTGAATTGAATGCATGAGTTTGAGACACGGTGCTGCCTGTCAAATTGACAAACCATGTAACATGACCGAATGAGTCGCTACCTCACAGACAACAACCCTCTCGACCCCCTACAGTCTGGCTTCCGCCCACAACATTCTACAGAAACTGTCCTACTAAAACTTACCAATGACCATTTCTCCATACTCATACTCTTACGCCGCGTACACACGGTCGTAATTTATGATAAGAAATGTTTGATGTGAGCTTTTGGTCGGAAATTCCCACTCTGTGTAGGCTCCTTCTGACTTTATCTGTCGGAATTTCCGACAACAAACATTTGAGAGCTGATTCTCAAATTTTCCGATAAGAAAAGTTCTTGTCGGAAATTCTGATTGTCTGTATGTAGTTTTCGACGCACCAAAAACCACGCATGCTCGGAAGCATTGAACTTAATTTTGATTGGCTCGTCGTAGTGGTGTACGTCATGGCATTCTTGACGGTCGGAATTTTGTGTGACCGTGTGTATGTTTGAGCCAAAATCGGTCGGAAAAAATACAAGGTTTTCTTGTCAGAATTTCCGATCGTGTGTAGGCGGCATTAGACGTCTCTGCTGCCTTTGACACAGTTGACCACCTGCTCCTTCTCAGCAAACCACACTCCCTTGGTGTCAGGGAAATAGCCGTAGAAGAAGTACTGGCAATCTTGCCAGTAGAAGAAATGGGCGCCATAGGCACATCATGTAACAGGTGGAGCCTCCTGCTGGCCTATTGTCAGGGAAATGGCCATAGAAGAGGATCCTCCTGCTGGCCTATAAAAGGCTGCCACTGTCTGATCCAAATTGCTGGATTGTCGTCAGCCTTCCTGAGTTCCTGAGCCTCTGTACTACTGCTGTTTGGATTTCCTGTTGTGACCGGCTTGTTCCTGACCTGTCTGATCCGCTCTCCTGGTTTGACCCCCTGGCTTGCTTTACTGATATGTTACCTTCCATTGTTGCTCCTTGTGCACACCTTGCCAAGTGTTACAGAGGATTCTTATAGACTGCAGTCCAGCGTTGTTTCCTGTATTCTCCAGTATTCTTCAGGCACTCGCCAGCTCTTCTCTCCTGGATCCATCTGGCAACCTGTGCTTCTCTGGGCACTACACCCTCTATACCCAACCTCAGAGGTGTACTGCACTCAGCCGCAAGGGGAGCCCTCTCTGCATTTCAGCTTCCAACCAGGTATGTGACAGTACAATCCAGCCATGACCGAGGCCGACAGAGTTGCTCCCCCGCTCGAGATGATGTGCCAACAAGTCACCACCCTTTTACACAAGCCATCCAGAAACTCCAGGACGGTTACGTTCATTTGGAAGACCGGCTGCAGCATTTGCCTGTTGCTCCAGCCTTGGTGGACTCCAGCTCTTCTTCCACTAACACAGCATCAGCTTCCCTGCCTCAAGAATCTGCTAACTCGACCCATACAGTGATGATGACTTCTCCTGAACCACGGGTACCAACACCCGAACGATTCTTTGGTGACCGAAAGAAGTTTCGGGCTTTTAAGAATGCGTGCCTGCTGTACCTAGAACTTTTTCCTCCGAGTTTGTCAAAGTAGGATTCATCATTTCCCTACTGTAAGGGGTTAGCTCGGTAGCGGGGTGTGTGACCTCCTGAGTGGGTTCACTACACACTGAATTATACAGAGAGGCAGCCGTGGGTGGTTGAAAAACAAGGGTTATGGTTTATTCTTCCATATTGCTGGAAACAAGTGCAAGCATCAAAACAGCATAAACAAAATAAAACATAAAATAAACCCTGGCCACTTGGGCCGTCTACCTTCACAACACAGGAACCTACCTATGGAGTCTGACACAGCCTACTGCTGGGCAGACACTGCTGGTCTTCCAGCAGAAAACAATAGTCTTTTTGATTTTCTTATCACACAGCAAAGATATCAACTACCACTTCACCTTCAGAAGTCTTCCTCAGCTCACTGCTCTCCTTAACTAAACAAGCCTCAGGATGCAGCATTGAGTAGTAATCCTCAATGTGAACAGCTGAAGCTATCCAACGTCCTTAAACCTTTCTGGCTACTTCTGCAGCCGACACCCGATAGTAATTGGTGAATTTTCTAAACAAGGCAGAAATGTATCTCCCGTCTGTGACAACACCCCCATATTTACCTGACTTCCTGTCACATACCCCCCCTCTTGTTTCAACCCTAGGGTTGGGACACAGGTTGCCAGGCACGCATGTACTCGGGACAAACCATCTGCATTCCCCATTTTAATACCGGGGCGATGTGTTACCACAAAACTAAATTCCTGAAGGGCCAGGAACCACCAATTTATTCTCCTATTGGTCTTCTTGTTTTGTGCCATCAACTTCAATGGGGCATGATCCGTCACCAGTTCAAACTGTCTACCCACGAGGTAGTACCTGAGAGAATCCAAAACCCATTTCACTGCCAAACACTCTTTCTCAATGGTGGCATAATTCTCCTCATGGGCTTTCAACTTTCGGCTGAGGTAAAGAACAGGGTGTTCCTCCCCCTTAATAACCTGGGACAGTACAGCTCCTAACCCCACATTTGACGCATCTGTCTGAACCACAAAGTCCCGTGAAAAATCAGGCGAATTTAAAACTGGCTGACTACATAAGGCCTGTTTTAAAGCCTGAAAAGCTGTTTCTGCTTCGGGAGTCCATTTGGTCATGACAGACTCCTTCCCTTTGGTCAAATTGGTCAGGGGAGCAGCCTGTGAGGCAAAATGGGGGATAAAACGGCGATAATAACCCGCGATCCCCAAAAATGCACCAACCTGTTTCTTATTGGCGGGACGTGGGCCAATCCTGAATAGCCTCGACTTTGTTTATCTGGGGCTTGATTAGACCTCTTCCAATGGTATACCCCAGATATTTCGCCTCTTCTAACCCAAGGGTAAATTTTTTTGGATTGGCTGTAAACCCGGCTTCCCAGATGGAATCCAACACAGCCTGAACTTTTGGTAAGTGCGAGTTCCAATCCTCACTGTGGATGACCACATCATCGAGGTATGCAGCAGCATAGGCTCGATGAGGCCGAAGGGTCTTATCCATGGTGCGTTGAAACGTGGCGGGAGCATTCTGTAACCCAAAAGGCATCCTCCGATATTGAAAAGATCCTTCTGGAGTTACAAATGCTGTTTTTTCCCTGGCCGACTTTGAGAAAGGAATTTGCCAATAACCCTTGGTCAGGTCTAACGTCGTCATGTACCGGGCAGTGCCTAGGCGATCAATCAGTTCATCTATGCGGGGCATAGGATAGGTGTCAAACTTAGTGATTTTATTCAGGCGGCGAAAATCATTACAAAACCGCCAACTTCCATCTGATTTGGGTACTAAGACAATGGGACTGGACCAATCACTATTTGACTCTTCTATCACCCCTAGCTCAAGCATTATTTTTTTTTACTTCCTGGTGAATTGCCTCTCGCCGGGCTTCTGGAATATGATAAGGCTTCAACTTGACCTTATCCCCTGGTGCAGTGATAATGTCATGTTCAACTCCGGAGACCCAACCTGGCAAGTCTGAAAACTTCTCCCTATTTCGGAGCACAAACTCTTTAGCCTCCTGTTGCTGAGTTTTGGACAGAGTCTCCGCTATCCCAACTTCAGGGACAGCCAGGTTAAACGGAGCAGAAGATCGGGTAGTCTTAGCGACCAAGGACTCTCTGTCTTTCCATGGTTTCAACAAGTTCACGTGATAGAGTTGCTCAGGTTTTCGTCTTCCCGGTTGGCTAATTTTATAATTCACCACCCCCATTTTCTCCAACACTTCATAGGGACCCTGCCATTTGGCTAGGAATTTACTTTCGACCATGGGGACCAACACCAACACCCTATCACCAGGTGCAAAGGAACAGACCTGGGCCCCACGATTGTAAATCCTTTGTTGAGCCAACTGGGCTTGGGCTAAATGTATCTTCACAATCGGCATCACTTGGGCAATTCTATCTTGCATTTGTGCCACATGTTCAATCACACTTCAATGAGGGGAACTCTCACTCTCCCATGTTTCCCTGGCAATGTCCAGTAGGCCCCGGGGGTGCCTCCCATACAATAACTTAAACGGAGATAACCCTGTGGACAATTGGGGAACCTCTCTTATGGCAAACATCAGATAAGGTAGCAGATAATCCCAATTCTTTCCGTCTTTATCCACCACCTTCCTCAACATTTGTTTTAAGGTTTTAATAAACCTTTCCAACAACCCGTCTGTTTGAGGGTGATATGCTGATGTACGTAATTGGGTCACTTTCAGGAGTTTACAAAGTTCTCTAGTCATCCTAGACATACATGGGGTGCCCTGGTCAGTTAGGACTTCCTTAGGGAGACCCACAAGGCTGAAAACCTGAAATAACTCTTTTGCAATGGTTTTAGCAGAGGTGTTTCTGAGAGGAATCGCTTCTGGGTAACGGGTGGCATAGTCCATTGTTACCAAGATGTGTTGGTGCCCTCTAGTGGACTTCAGTAAGGGGCCAACCAAATCCATGGCGATCCTCTCAAAAGGGACCTCAATAATGGGCAGGGGTACCAACGCACTGCGGAAATGTGGCATGGGTGCAGTAATCTGACACACTGGACAGGAAGAGCAGTACACTTCCACTTCCTTAGTGATCCCAGGCCAATAAAACCTCTGGGTGATTCTCTCCCGGGTTTTTTCTGCTCCCAAATGTCCCCCAAGAATGTGCCCATGGGCCAGTTTCAACACCATCTTGCAGTACGGTTTAGGCACTACCAGTTGCTCAATGGTGTCCTCTATCCTCTGTGACACTTGATATAACAGGTCCTTCTCAATAATGAAGTAAGGGAGGGCAACCCTCTCGTCAGGGTTAACTAACTCCCCATCTATCTTCACTACATTCTTCCGGGCTCTTAGCAATGTGGGGTCCCTCAATTGCTCAGTGATACAATTTTCTCTGTGCACCTCAAGTTCATCAAATCCTATCGGCCGCTGTTCCTCTTCTGAGGTAGCCGGCTCCTCCCTAGGGACTGGTGTTTCCCCTGCTAAGACTGAGAACGGAAACTCAGGAGAATCCTCACAGTTAGAGGATTCTGGAGTAGATGGTTCAGGCTCAGAAGAACCACTTACTGGGGAATCTGGGCAATCCCAGAGTTCCCAGAACTTTGGGAAATCCCTTCCCACAATGGAGTCATGTGGCAGTCGGGGAACTAGACCCACTTGGTGACACAAGTTACCGAGGGAGGTTTCAAAGGAAACCGTAGTCACCGGATATTCTCGAGTGTCCCCATGTACACAAACTACAGCCATTTTCCTAGGATGTAAGGTTTTTCCCACCACTAGATCACTTTTCACTAAGGTGACCAGGCTACCTGAATCCAACAATACCACAACATCTTTACCATCTAAGCACATTCTACATAAAGGTTTCTCATTCCCCTTTACTGCAGTGCATGTGGTTGCAAAAAGGGACTGTCGTCTCTCTGTCAGAAAGTCACACTGCATGGGTTCATCACCCGCTGGGCAAACCGCTGCTACATGTCCCTCTTCCCGGCAACGGTAACAAATCAACCTTCTGGTCCTCTCTTGTGGGATGGGTCTTCCAGGCCGCTCTAGTTGTTCTTTGGTCCCTCTCTCCACCCCTATCCCTTGATGCAGTCTTACCTATAGGTGGGGAGGGTCTGGTCTTGGAGTGGAAAGTCTGTGCATCTCTGGGGAAAGGGGACACATTTTCTGTTGTTAGGTACCTTTTGACCAGGTCTACTAGTTTGTCTGCGGTTTCCGGACCGCCATGGCTCAACCATTTCTGCAGGGTTTTAGGAAGAGACCTAAGAAATTTGTCCATGACTACTCGCTCCACAATTTTTGGTCCGGACAGAGTTTCTGGCTAAATGGATGAGGTCATACATCTGTGATCGAGGTGGCTTCTTCAGCTGATAACTCCAATGGTGGACCCGCTGAGCACGGACAGCCAGGGTTACACCAAAACGTGCCAATATTTCCTCTTTTAACCGATTATAGTTTTTAGCATCTGCAAGCTCCAAATCAAAATATGCCTTTTGGGCTTCTCCAGATAATAGGGGGGCTACTAGTCCAGCCCACTGTTCTTTAGGCCAACTCTCTTTTTCCGCTGTTCTCTCAAACGTGGTCAGAAACATCTCAGGGTCATCATCTGCAGTCATCTTTGGCAATAAGTGGCTTACCCGAAAAGTCGAAATGTTACTGGCCTGACTCCCAACCTCGGCCTGCTGTCTCTGAAGCTGTTTCACAATGGCCTCCATTTGCTGCTGGTGTCTCTGTTTCAAGCCTGCAATGCTCTCTTGGTGAGCTTGTTGTTGAGCTGCAATGCTCTCTTGGTGAGCTTGTTGTTGAGCTGCAATGCTCTCTTGGTGAGCTTGTTGTTGAGCTGCAAGGCTCTGCTGCAAACCTGCATTTGTCTGCTGTTGATTTGCATTTGCTATAGCCAGCTGCTTCAGTATCTCCTCCATTTTATGTTTATTTTAACTGCCCGCGGCACACTACCATGTGTAAGGGGTTAGCTCGGTAGCGGGGTGTGTGACCTCCTGAGTGGGTTCACTACACACTGAATTATACAGAGAGGCAGCCGTGAGTGGTTGAAAAACAAGGGTTATGGTTTATTCTTCCATATTGCTGGAAACAAGTGCAAGCATCAAAACAGCATAAACAAAATAAAACATAAAATAAACCCTGGCCACTTGGGCTGTCTACCTTCACAACACAGGAACCTACCTATGGAGTCTGGCACAGCCTACTGCTTGGCAGATACTGCTGGTCTTCCAGCAGAAAACAATAGTCTTTTTGATTTTCTTATCACACAGCAAAGATATCAACTACTACTTCACCTTCAGAAGTCTTCCTCAGCTCACTGCTCTCCTTAACTCAACAAGCCTCAGGATGCAGCATTCAGTAGTAATCCTCTGGACAATTTATAGAGGCGTTAATTTCCTCATTCTGAACAGCTGAAGCTATCCAACGTCCTTAAACCTTTCTGGCTACTTCTGCAGCTGACACCCGATATTGATTGGTGAATTTTCTAAACAAGGCAGATTTACCTGACTTCCTGTCACACTACTATCCGAGGAACCCCAAGCTTGGGCTCATAACCTGCTGGAACAAAAGAGCCTGGCTTTGAACACTATGGACACTTTCTTTGAGGCTATGACTCTTTGAGGCTATGACTCTTTTGTATGATGACCCCCAGCGTATGGCCTCCGCTGAATCTGCCTTAGTCACCTTACGGCAAGGAGAACGCCCAGTGGAAGATTATACAGCAGAATTATGCAGATGATCCACTGATACAAGCTGGAAGGCAGCACTCAGGTTTCAGTATCGCCAAGGACTATGCGAGATCCTTAAAGATGAACTAGACTGAGTTGCTGTTTCACACACTCTTGACAAACTTATCCACCTAGCCATTCTGCTTGACAGGCACCTGCGGGAGCCAGAGGCCACCCAGGTCTCCACCTGCTGTTGCACCCACGCCTGCCTGTTCTGCAGGTCCCAAAAGAGGTCCAAAGCAAGTTGGCCTGGTCCATTCCCCCTTACCTTTGATGAGAGACAACACCATCGGCGGGCCTATCTATGCCTGTACTGTGGAGGGGCTGGACATTTTTTACGAAGCTATCCCATAAGACCCAGTAAGGCCTACCCACCAAGTTCCACTTATGTTCAGGTCTCTAGATCCTCCCATTCTTACCTTGCTCTTCCTATCTCCTTACAAGTGGCAGGAAGGAAGGTTTGACTACAAGCAATTATCAACTTCGGGGCATGTAGTTGCTTTTTGGACTTTTTTTTGGCCAAGAAACTTGGTGTGCCCCTTTATGAGAAAAAACAAAGACTGGAAGTTCTATTGGCCGATGGTTCCTTGCCCAGTTCTGGACTTGTCTCCCGTGAAATCATACCTATCTTCACTACTACTGATACCGGCCACCAAGAATTTATCCGTTTTGACATGTTATGTTCTCCCATGTTTACCATCATCTTGGGAATTCCGTGGCTACAGGCACATGACCCACGAATCAACTGGGCCAAGAAGGAAATATCTTTTTCTTCAGACTATTGCTTGCAACATTGTTTTACACCCAGTTCCAGTAAGCCTGTTAGCTGTCTGGCCGTGCAACCTGCTCCTGATAACCTCCTGCTTGTCCCTTCTGCTTATCATGAGTTCATAGACGTTTTTGACAAGAAGAAGGCAGATGTCCTCCCACCTCACCGGCCTTATGATTGTCCGATTGAACTGCTTTCAGGGGCTGAGATCCTATTCGGACGAATCTTTCCTCTATCTGAGAACGAGCTGGAAGCCTTATGTTTATATATTGATAAGAATCTTGAAAAGGGGTTTATGCGACACTCTTCTTCTCCCGCTGGAGCGGGTATTTTCTTTGTGGAGAAGAAGGATGGCACATTACGGCCATGTGTAGACTACAGAGACATCAATAAAATTACGGTAAAAAATCCATACCCTCTTCCTCTTGTTCCTGAACAAAGGTTCCGAACCGCCCCGGATCTTCACAAAATTAGATGTAAGGGGTGCCTACAATCTTGTCCGCATCCGCCACGGAGACGAGTGGAAGACAGCATTCCGGACGAGGTTCGGCCACTTCGAATACCTTGTGATACCGTTCGGATTATGCAATGCTCCAGCCACGTTCCAGCATCTAGTGAACGATATCTTCCGGGAATTCCTTGACTACTTTGTAATTGTATATCTCGATGATATTCTCATCTTTTCTGCCTCTTTGGAACTTCACCAAACCCACGTAAAGAAAGTACTCCTAACCCTGAGAAAACATGGTCTATATGTCAAAGCAGACAAATGTGATTTCGAAAAGACATCTATTCAATTTCTGGGTCTCATCATCTCCACAGAAGGAATTGCAATGAACCCAAAGAAGGTGGAAGCAATACTCGACTGGCCAGCTCCCTCGGACAAGAAGGGTGTCCAGTGCTTCATAGGGTTCTCCAATTTTTACAGGAAATTTGTGAAGGGTTTCTCCACCACCATAGCACCCATCACTCAATTGACCCATCAGACGGTCCAGTTCCAGTGGTCCCTAGAAGCTCAGGCAGCCTTTGACAAATTAAAAAATCTGTTCACGTCTGCACCAAGTCTACAGCACCTGGATCCAACTTTGCCCTAGGTTTTGGAAGTAGACGCCTCTGAAGTAGCTACAGTGGCAATCCTGTCCCAATGGCAAGGACCCAATTCACCCCATTGCTTTCTTTTCCCGAAAGATGAGCCCACCAGAGAGAAATTATGACGTTGGAAATCGAGAACTATTGGCCATTAAATTATACAATTATAGGAATATAATACAAGACTGACAGATATACAGTACATACAACAAGCATGTGCACACAATACCTATATTTCCTAGCGAAAAAGCATGAATAATGGTCAGTGTACAATAAGAATATGCTTAACGTTACTTAGCTTAGGTTATAGCAGCTTTGTGATCTCCATAGGCAACCAGGATTCCAAGCTCTACTCTAATATACAAGTTAATACAGGAATTTGGGAAATACCGTCATCTATCACAGTTTCTTCTGGCACAGACCTTCCTTGGCGTTATGTCATTAGAGATTCTTCCATTCAGCTTATGTTGCTGTTTTTTATTTGGAAAGTTTAGCTAGACAATCCAACATGGGCATATCCTTTTTTGCCTAAATTTGTATAGCTGAACATTTCCCAACTCCACCTTTAGATGGCAATGTTTCCTCATACATGCCATAGATCATATAGAGTATCTCATAAAAGTGAGTACACCCCTCACATTTTTGTAAATATTTTTTTTATATCTTTTCATATGACAACACTGAAGAAAATACACTTTTTTATACAAGCTGTACACTCACTACTTTACATTGTAGCTGTGTAAATTTGCTGTCCCCTCAAAATAACTCAACACACAGCCATTAATGTCTAAACCGCTAGCAACAAAAGTGAGTACACCCCTAAGTGAAAGTGTAAAAATTAGGCCCAATTAGCCATTTTCCCTCCCCGGTGTCATGTGACTCGTTAGTGTTACAAGGTCTCATATGTGAATGGGGAGCAGGTGTGTTAAATTTGCTGTTATCGCTCTCACTCGCTCATACTGGTCACTGGAAGATCAACATGGCACCTCATGGCAAAGAACTCCCAGGGGATCTGAAAAAAAGAATTGTTGCTGTACATAAAGATGGCCTAGGCTATAAGAAGGTTGCCAAGACCCTGAAACTGAGCTGTAGCATGGTGTCCAAGACCATATCGCGGTTTAACAGGACAGGTTCCACCAAAGAAGTTTAGTGCACGTGATCAGCGTCAAATCCAGAGGTTGTCTTTGGGAAATAGATGCATGAGTGCTGCCAGCATTGATGCAGAGGTTGAAGGGGTGGGGGGTCAGCCTGTCAGTGCTCAGACCATACGCCACACACTGCATCAAATTGGTCTACATGGCTGTTGTCCCAGAAGGAAGCCTCTTCTAAAGATGATGCACAAGAAAGTTGAAGACAAGCAGATTAAGGACATGGATTATTGGAACCATGTCCTGTGGTCTGATGAGACCAAGATAAACATATTTGGTTCAGATGGTGTCAAGCGTGTGTGGCGGAAACCAGGTGAGGAGTACAAAGACAAGTGTGTCTTGCCTACAGTCAAGCATGGTGGTGGGAGTGTTATAATCTGGGGCTGCATGAGTGCTGCTGGCACTGAAGAGCTACAGTTCATTGAGGGAACCATGAATGCCAACATGTACTGTGACATAATGAAGCAGAGCATAATCCCCTCCCCTTGGAGACTGGGCCACAGGGCAGTATTCCAACATGATAATGACTCCAAGACGACCACTGCCTTGCTAAACAGGCTGAGGGTAAAGGTGATGGACTGGTCAAGCAGTCTCTAGACCTAAACCCTATTGAGAATCTGTGAGGCATCCTCAAATGGAAAGTGGAGGAGCACAAGGTCTCTAACATCCACCATCTCTGTGATGTCATCATGGAGGAGTGGAAGCTGTGAAGCTTTGGTGAACTCTATGCCCAAGAGGGTTAAGGCAGTGATGGAAAATAATGGTGGCTACTAGTGTTGAGCGGAATACGCCATATTCGATTTCGCGATATATCACGAATATATAGATGAATATTCGTGAAATATTCGCTAAAATCGAATATTCGTGATATTTTATCAAAAACATTTTTTTTGCAAAATTTCGCTAATGCGAATGCGAAATTGATTGCAAAATTTTGAAACATTCAATTTCACCTGCCCTTTGGAAAAAGTGTGGTTTTATGTAATGGACCCTGCAACTAACAACAAGGTATTAATAAAATAAATACATTATTATATAGATTTGAGGGTTTACTTTGACCAATTTGTATATTGATTAGTTTAATAAATATTGAATAACCATAGATTTGGAAAATACAGATCTCTCCTCTAGACTGTATTGAGTTAGGTAAAGATCAACCGCACACTGGGGCCCCTGATTCTGTTGAGTTAAAAAAAAAGCCAAGTAAACCGTTTAAGTTGACATCTCTTAAATGTCTTTATGTTAAACAGTTATTATTCTCATTAACGAGGTGAAATATAAATGATGACACCGGACAAACGATGGAAATTTTTTTAAAGATGTGATACACTGGAAAAACGCACAGAAACACTCCACTCTCTCCTATGATAACTGTGGTAGGAGAACTCTGATTGGCTCTGATGCAAAAGAAGGGCGGAGAAAGTATTCGCGAATATTCGTAATACGAATATTCGCGATTGCGAATATTCATCAACATAAAAGGATCGCCTCAGCTTAGCTACTCGGCCCAGGGTCTCTAATCATACCAGCAATGCTTTTAGACGTCGATGGAGATCACTAGGATGTGATCTGTTTTAAAAATAAATTTGAAAAAATACGAATATTCGGAATAGCGAATTTTGGCCGTGAAATTCGAGTTATTCGCGAATATTCGAATATGCCATATTCGTAACGAATATTCGCAATGCGAATATTCGTGAGCAACACTAGTGGCTACACAAAATATTGACACTTTGCGCCCAATTTGGACATTTTCACTTAGGGGTGTACTCACGTTTGTTGCCAGCGTTTTAGAGATTAATGGCTGTGTGTTGAGTTATTTTGAGGAGATAGCAAATTTACACTGTTATACAAGCTGTACACTCACTACTTTACATTGTAGCAAATTGTCATTTTTTCAGTGTTGTCACATGAAAAAATATAATAAAATATTTACAGAAATGTGAAGAGCGTACTCACTTTTGTGAGATACTGTATGTCTAGGTCATATACGTCAAAAGGTCAAGCTGTTTTTGACCTCTGTTACCTAAATGCATCACCTAAACAGCATACAATGGAAGCATCAAGCTGCCAAATTACATTTGCCCAACATACACCAATAGTATCTATGTTCCCATTGCATTAGAGGGCAGCTTGTGCACATGTTTCCTATCCTTCATGTAGGTAAAAAAAAGTAAGGAAGAGGGGTAAAAACAGAAAGCCACAGCAATTCTGTTTTTTTCAGCCAGTTTTCAGGTTGAACATAAATGGTCTATACCTATAGCAAGGGCAAAGCTGCATGGTTTGTTTGTATCTACAGGCGCCCCTTGCCTGCGTAGCCATTTTTTTGGGTAAAGATGAACTAACCCTTTGAATGCTTAGAATTGTGTGCTGATTTTTAAAAGTTTTTTTTATAAGCTCATAATTAAAAAAGTGAATGCATAGAATAGGTTTGTGCACAGCAGTCCATCATCAACCGTTTGGAAAGTTTAAAATAGACGATTAAATATGGGTAGAAATCAGTTAAAACATTTTTGGGGACTAGCATTGTGGTGGTATTGATCAGCTTAGTTACAGTACAGTATTACTGTCACTGAAAAACAGGAAACGGCTTAATTTGCAAGTGGCAGATTTTTGGGCACCAATCAGTTCTGACCGATTGTTTTCCAAATGAAAGCTCATAGAAACCTTCTGCAAATGTTAAAAAGATGTCACATATCCAAATCCTTACACTGACTGAACCACCCAGCTCTGATCCCCAGCTTGGCCACACATTAACATCTCATTCCCTTTTTAGACAAATTGCTGCAATCCATTCAGCCCCTGAAAATAAGCATGCTCCTGGAACAATAGAAAAATGTATACAGTTTAAAGGTTCAATAATCTAAATCAATAAAACAGACAATGTACTCACATAGATGGCGTCTTGGTAAAGAGAACAGGGTTGTGTATAGCAGGGACCGTAAATGTTATAGTATGTCAGAAATAAGTCAGAAATGGCCAAACCAATCTCAAGGATAGAAACCAAAGCAGATATTGCATTTGTGGCCAGAGCCCCTCTGATCTAGAGAGAGGAATGATAAGAGAGAAATATGTGATGTTCAAATCTGGCTCCTCCAGTAACTGGAATTTTTACAGTACATTAAATCGTTTTTGCTTGTTTTATTTATTGCACTTTTCTACTGTTTTGAGAGTTCATGCAGCATGTCAACTGAGAATAGAGCTTCCTTTACCTTCTCACATAGTATTGGCTGAAAACTGGGTCCATTACATCCTCGCTAGGGATGAGCCGAACACCCCCCTCTTTGGTTCGCACCAGAACTTGCGAACACACCAAATGTTCATGTGAACTTTAGAACCCTGTTTATTGTCCTAAAAAGTGTTTGGGGACCCGGGTCTTGCCCCAGGGGACATGTATCAATGCAAAAAAAGTTTTAAAAACGTCCGTTTTTTCGGGAGCAGTGAATTTAATAATGCTAAAAGTGAAACAATAAAAGTGAAATATTACTTTAAATTTCGTACCTAGGGGGTGTGTAAAGTTAGCATGTGAAATATCACATGTTTCCCATACATAGAACTGTTCCTGCACAAAGTGTCATTTCTGAAAGGAAAAAAAGGCATTTAAAACCAGACTTGCGGCTATAATGAATTGTCGGCTCCGGCATTTCAGAGAGAATTCATTCATGAAAAAAAAAAGCGTGGGGGTCCCCCCAAATTCAATTACCAGGCCCTTCAGGTCTGGTATGGATATTAAGGGGAACCCCGACGTGGGGTTCCCCCCAAATATCCATTACAGACCCTTCATGCCCCTTAATATCCATACCAGACCTGAAGGGCCTGGAAATTGAATTTGGGGGACCCCCACGTTTCGCAAGTCCGGTTTTAAATGCTTTTTTTTCCTTTCAGAAATGACACTTTGTGCAGTGACACTCCTCGCTTCATGTTTGTTTCATTATCTCAGAAAATAATAAAACATTGAATTATGCAGCCTATTACTACAAAGGAGGAAATGTGTGTCCTGTGTCTTCTCATTCTTTCTTCCTGCCTTCCCTCTCTTTCCTTTTCTTTTCCTCTTATTTATCTCCATTTATCCTTTTATTCCACCCACTCCTTCCTTCCTTCCTTTTTCCTTCCCTGACCCTGATGTGTGTGTGGATGACAACGCTGGACTGATGGAACCAAAGTATGGTATTTGATGAATACATTTATGGGCATGGTCTTTTTCTGGGGTTTGATACCCACATGGTAGTGGACTACGGTCTTGAGCTGCTTCCTCTCTGATACGACAGCGAGGACGTTTCAGCAGAAGACACTTGGTTGGGTATAGACCAGCGCCCGATAACAAAAGATCATCTCACTCAAAGGTTTATTTGAGAAGTTTATTGAAGAAAATGAGTTTAGCCAATCTGTTTCAGGGGAATCACCCTGCATCCCATTCACAGGACTCCAACACTCTACAGCCACAAGCAGTGCCAACAGCTTTATAAAAGTCCAATTTAAGCCTTTTTGCTGTTCCAAAAACATCTAGAAATTCAGCCCTAAGGAAGGGGGAGGCAATGTCTTAAAACGCGTTGATAACCTGTTACCTTTAATAAAGTTCTCAAATGAACCTTCAAGTAAAAGGAAATTTTGTTACCGGGCACTCCTCAATAATCAACCAAGAGTCCTTCCTTCCATCCTGCTCTCCTTCCTCTCTATCTTCCCTTGCTTTTTTCTTCTTTTTACTTTCCTCCTTCCAAATTTCCGTCCTGCTCTCTTTCCTTCCCGCTTCCCCTTTTTCAACCTCTATTTCTTCCGAACATATATACTATGAACCTACCAGACAATGAGATGCTTTTGCTGCTGCTGCCACTGCCAGCGATCCTGAGATAATGTGCTGAAAAATATTAAAGATATATTACAAATATATATGTAGCAGGGTTTCCTGGGTCTACTGGGAACAGACTAATACCTCCAAAGACCAGGGAGCCACCTACATCCACCCCAGGGCTAAATCCATGGCTATAATAGGAAATGCAGAACAAATGCGGACACCAATCACTTTAATATTTTTCAATGCTTTACTAGGAACTTGAAAATAGCAGTAGGATAGAGGGTTAGGGGAGGTTTTAGATACCTTCAGCAGATCACTGATGGACTCCTCAGATCCAAATGACAAAATAGCTTTCTTTAGAAGATCTTGAATAGCTGGATAGGCCTCTCACATAGCCCTAGCCACAGTGAAACTCCTGGATAATCCTCTCTCACAGGATTTTGTAGCCAGTAGCTAGTTAATTGTAGAGCAGCTTCACAGTACCAGAAACTTTAAGCCGACCTGGCAGTACTGTGAGGGTAGATTAGCTTAGGTGCATCCTCCAAACACGTCACCAGGCCCTCCTGAGAGACCAGCCTTCATCTTGGCTCTCTCTAGCAAGAGACCTCCCCTGGAATCTCCTCAGCTTGGCTTGGCTTCTTCCACGCAGGCAAGACAGCCTAGGACCACCTCCGGATTAGTAGCTCCAGACAAGCTTCTGGGCCTACTTGCAGAACTTTCAACCACAGTGGCTCAGACCAGCAGGGCCCGAGGTCAGAGAAGAGAGACCTAGCACATTGCGTCTGTTCCATAAATACCCTCTCCCAGAATGCACAGCGGCCAAGAACCTCCTACTGGGCTGTTTCTGGAAAAAGAATATTCATTGCAGCTTAACTGTGTTGTGATTCTCATGCTGGCCTGTGGCACCAGTGACACCTACTGGCAACAGTGAGAAATGGCACAACTCAGTCAAATTCAAGACAGAAGCCAAATAAATTTTGTATAATCAAATATATATATATATACACATACATAAAACCAATACCACAAAAGTCCCTAGTATATTAACTGCAGCTGAGCTTCTACATCAGACAGGAATATTTACCAATACATTTTTACAAAAATGTTTGCAAACCTATAAATTATGGGCCACATTCACAAAGAGATACGACGGTGTATCTCCTGATACGCCGTCGTATCTCTGAGTTCTGCCGGTCGTATCTATGCGACTGATTCAAAGAATAAGTTACGCATAGATATTCCTAAGATCCGACAGGTGTAACTGTGTTACACCGTCGGATCTTAGGCTGCAATTCCAGGCCGGCCGCTAGGTGGCGTTTTGTTTTTTTTACGCGACAAATATGCAAATGAGGAGTTACACCGATTCAGAAACGAACGACCATTTGCGTTTGGCTTTTTCCGGCGTATAGTTACCCCTGGGTCTATGAGGCGGAGCCAATGTTAAGTATGGCCGTCGTTCCTGCGCCGAGTTTTGAATTTTTACGTCGTTTGCGTAAGTCGATTCAGAAAAGAGCTGGACGCAAGTTACGCTCACACCGAAACCAATGACGTCCTAGCGATTTAAATAGTACACTCCCCCTAGCCGTGGAATTTGAATTCCTCCGGGGGATTTATGATCCGCCGCCGCAAGTTTTGAGGTAAGTGCTTTCTGAATACAGCACTAGCCTCAAAAACTTGCGGCGGCGGATCGTAAATCAGATAGGTTACGCAGATCTAAAGATCCGCTAACCTATCTGAATCTGGCCCTATATATTTATTTCCAAATGGAGTTTTAATTATTTCTAGACTGCTCCTATTTTACTGAATGAGCTTGAAGTATATATATTTATTGATGATCCCCACACATTTACTTTCTTGAATTCCGTGGCCTGTATCCACTATGTTCTGTGAGCAGACACTGCTGTGTCACACATTTCACAGAGCCTGCCTTCTGAACTACAGAGGTGATGAGGGGAGGAGTTAGTACAGAAATCATTGCTTGCTGGCAGCAAGGTACCATGGGATATATAGTCCTTAGATATTGAAAGTAAACAGCAGAGGGGAAGCTGCAAAGCGAGCAATGAGCTCAGTAACTTCTGGTTAGAGATGACCAGCAAACAGATAGAACAACATGAAAGGATATTTTATTAGTAAGCTTATACTGGATTGTCAAATAGAACTATTTTTGTATTGTTATTAAATGAAAGTGTATGCTGTGACCATAGAACTCTTAAGAAGCCTAGCATCTCCAATTTCCTATTAAATACACAGAATGCTGTATTTCTAAAATTCTAAGTTACATAATTACAGTACATATTCAGGTTGAAAAGGGGACACTAGTCCATCTAGTTCAACCAACAGGGAAACAAAATAGAAAACCTCCATGTATACAATACTATACCCACAGTTGATCCAGAGGAAGACAACATAAAAAACAATAAAGCATGATCTAATAAGCTTCAGAGGTGGGGGGAAAAAATATCTGACCATCAGCACTCTGGTTAGAAACTGGATTTTGATTATGGGTATTATTTAACAGCCCCGTGGGATTTAAAAATCAAAATACTGCTGTTAAAATGATAACTGTTGGAATACCTGTATGTTGGCCTTGTGTACCTCTTATTAGTCTACTTATTTAGAACCCAACCCTTTTCTTACTAATAATGCAAGTGACCTAATTTGAAGACAGGCTCATCCTGAAAACTTACCACCATAGGCCAGAACCTTTAGGGCCAGCTTACAAAGCTATGTACAAAACCAACCAACCAACCAAAAAAAAAAAAAAAACCCAACAAGATAATGACAAAAACTTACAAATATTCCTCCCCAATATCCAATGAAGCTCCAAGCTACGTTTGATGTAAATGAACTCAGTGTACAAAGCACAATAGTTTCCACTGCAAACTGAACACAACCCAAAGGGATTTGGATTGCCTAGGAAAGAAAGAAAAGAGTTTACAACATAATTGTGTTTAAGGTGATACTGGATTTTTTTTTAGTTTTAGTAGTTTAAAAAGTTAATGTGATCAGTTCATTGTAAATAATTACATTACAGAGTGTTACTTTTTAAATAACTGTCTCCCTGAATAGTTTTTATATACTTATTTACATGCTGGCAACTACTGTATATTGGCTTATTAAAAACATGCTGTACTTTCTGCTTAGTAGTGCTGCACAGAAATTGTGCTTCCCTATAAATATTTATGCAGTACACAGTGACAACTAAAGCCCTGTACACACGATCGGTCCATCCGATGAGAACGGTCCGAAGGACCGTTGTCATCGGTTAACCGATGAAGCTGACTGATGGTCTGATGTGCCTACACACCATCAGTTAAAAAAACGATCGTGTCAGAACGCGGTGACGTAAAACACAACGGCGTGCTGAAAAAAACGAAGTTCAATGCTTCCAAGCATGCGTCAACTTGATTCTGAGCATGCGCAGGTTTTTAACCGATGCTTTTGCATACTAACCATCGGTTTTGACCTATCAGTTAGGCGTCCATCGGTTCGATTTTAAAGCAAGTTCTAAATTTTTGGACCGAAGGATAACTGACCGATGGGGCCCACACACGACTGGTTTGGACCGATGAAAAGGTCCTTCAGTCTGTTTTCATCGGTTTTGACCGACCATGTGTACGCGGCCTAATGCAATACCAGCACAAGTTTGTTATGTACAGTGCCTTGAAAAAGTATTCGTACCCCTTGAAATTTGCGACATTTTGTCATGTTACAACAAAAAACTTAATTAATTCTTTTAATTTTCACCAGCTTTCCTGTCCCTGCTGTGGAAAAGCATCCCCAACATGATGCTGCCACCGCCATGTTTTACTGTGGGGATTGTGTGTTCAGGGTGATGTTAGTTGATGTGTTAGTTTTCAGCCACACATAGCGTTTGCTGTTAGACCAAAAAGTTTTTATTCATTTAGCTAAAAAAAATATTACAAAAAGAAAAAGAAAATCACTGTTGCTTTAGCTACTTAAAGGTTTTAGCTGGAGTTGGGTGTTTGTCTAAGAATGTCCACAAGGTGACAACCAGTAGTGTATTTAGGTTTTGTGCTGCCCTAGGCCTCACTAAACTCGTGCCCCCCCATATTTAAATATGACCCACCCCTTCCTGTCAAGACCACACACCTTTCTGTTTAAGACCCACCCTGAAATTTTCGAGTGGGGACACTAGTTCTGAGGGCCTGGGGGGGCAATGGATTTCCTTAATTTGCATAGATTTCCTCTCACTTCCAGTTTGGCTATGTGGCAGGAAGTGATGGGAAATCTCTGCAATGGGACGGGGATGGTAAAAAAATTAACTGACAGGGTCTATAACCTTCCCTTACTCTATCCAAAATGAAAAAAAAAAGTGTTGCCTATAGTTCTACTTTAAGCACAAATTTCTGATAATCTTATGGGGAGGACTAAGAAGATATAACCATCCCCGCTGCTGTCACTGTCACCCCGTACCGCCGCACCGCCAATTCACGCTGGCCCACGCTGACTTGCTGACTCGCTGACTCATGCTGACAAGCAGGGAGGAGGAAGGGAGGAGAAAAGAGATCGAGGAGGTGCCGAGGAGGAACCAGCCACTGAGAGCCGAAGGGGCCGCGATTGGTATAGCCCCTATAGCCCCTACGTTGAACGGAGGGCAGGCGGTCAGGGGAAACAGGGGAGATATTTTGGGTGCCGTGTAGAGCGTATGGGTGCCATAAACCTGTCACATACCTGAGGTGCATCTGAGCCAGGAGAGTGAAGTGGCTGATGCGAATACGGGGAAAGCAGGCAGGAGGGCGGAACATCCCCCTCACTCACATGCCACTCGTTTACAGTCCCAGTCTCAGGTTGTGAAGGAGACAAGCTGCCGTGGCGCGGAGATTCAAGTGAGAGCGCACCAAGAAACAGCCACTGTAAACACAATTATCAGCTATCCACAACAGACAAACAGCCAAAACAAGTGTCAATACCAGAGGAGAAGGAGCAGATGGAGCAGATGAAGCAGTTAAAGCCGCAGCTCAATATGCCAGGTGAGCACAACACTGTGCATAGTGACATGTTATTTGCAACCGCATCCTCACCTGACAGAGACATAATAAAACGTATCATACAAGATAGTGATGTTGAAATGGCTAATAGGGCAAATACAGGCGCCAGAGTCTGCTTGGCTGATAACACACGTCTAAATATAGCTGATAAGCCTAGTGGGACAGAGAGATCTGATGGGGGGATCAGGATATTAAAAAATTGCTAAATTCCCTCCCCACTAAAGATGATATTCAAGAGCTGATGAGTAAATGGCTGGGCCCCCTGAGGGTGGAAATGGAAGAGATACGGCAAAATACTGAAATTCTAGATAAGAAGGTTCTAAGTTGCACAACAGCACAAGGACTAACTGACGCTCGGATATCCAGGAAAAAAGAATATGATTGCTATCAGAAATACATAGACTTAAATCACAGGTTACCTTTATCCAAGAAACTCATTTTAAGGGAGAAAAAACTCCGAACTTGAAAAACCGCAGGTTCCCGATAGTATACCATAGTACATCACAGAATTCAAAATCTAGGAGGGAATTGTGGTGATAGGGGGCGATCTGAATGTAGCCCTGGATCCTATAAAAGACACATCGAAAGGTATCTCTCACCTGTCTTATATTAAATTAAGGAAAGCTAAAAAACTCCTACAAGAATTACAATTGATTGATAGCTGGAGGACGGCTCATGCACAAGAGAGGGGTTACACGTTCTTTTCAGCCAGACATAGGACATACACTAGAATCGACTACGTTTTTAACCCGCAAAACTTAGCGACATCTTTATTGGATGCCACTATTGGAACCTTTAGGCCGAGTACTCACGAGCAGACATGTCCGATGAAACCGGTCCGCGGACCGTTTTCATCGGACATGTCTGCCCGGGGCCTGCCCGGGGACTTCTGTTCGATGGCTGTACACACCATCGAACAGAGGTCCGCGCGTAAACAATACGCGGGGCATGTCCGCGGTGTCGCCGCGTCGATGACAATGACGCGGCGACGTGGGCGGCCTGCCTTTAAAATGCTTCCACGCATGCGTCAAAGTCATGCGGACTGTTTTAAAGCAAGTCCAGGAAACAGTTGTCTGCTGGAAACCTGTCCGATCCGCCCGAAAATGGTCCGCTCGGGCCTACACATGGCCAAACATGTCTGCTGAAACTGGTCCGCGGACCAGTTTCAGCAGACATGTGTGGTCGTGAGTACGGGGCCTTACGCTCTCAGACCACGCTCCAACAGACTGTACAATAAAATGGGGAGCGGTAGATAAGAAACAATGGCACTGGAAAATAAACGAGACCCTATTGAAAGATAGTAATTACGAAGAGAAAATAAGGGCAGAATTAGAGTTTTTCTTTGAGACAAACGATATAGATGAAACAACCCCTTTTTGCTTGTGGGAAACACATAAATGTGTAATGAGAGGCAACCTCATCGCAATGGGAGCACATAGAAAAAAGAAGTTAAACGAACAGATAGAAACAATGTTTAAACGAATTGGAGAGTTAGAAACGGTACATAAAAAATCCCAGGCTCAGTCAATAGAACAAGAATTAGATACGGCCCAAGAAAAATTGAACCTTCTGCTGATAAATAAAGCCAAAGCTAAACTAATAAGGGGGAAACGAACATTTTACGAGTTTGGTAACAAACCAGGTAGAATATTAGCAAATGCTTTGAAAGAAGCACACAAAGGTAACCATATCACACAAATTAAGACATCAAATGACAAAATGGTCAGCACTCCACAAGAAATCGCAAATAGCTTTAAGAAATATTATGAGAAATTATATTAGCTGGAGGAGAAACTGTCTGTAGAGAAGGAACAAGAGAAAATAGAAAAAGCTACCAGACACCTTGATGCCAAAAATACCAGAGGATATAGCAAGGAAATTAGATGAGCCAATCACAACAGGGGAATTTATGGATGCCCTAAAAATATTGAAATTGGGTAAGGCACCAGGCCCAGATGGGTTTACCCTTACATATTATAGAATGTTTGCAGAGAAACTGGCACAAAGATTTACAGCAGCTTTTAACTCATTAAGGGAAGGAAAGAAAATACCAAACGAAACATTGATGGCGCATATAGTAGTCATTCCAAAAGAGGGTAAAGATCCCTCACAATGTGCCAGCTACCGTCCTATATCGTTATTAAATGTGGACCTAAAAGAATTCACTAAGGGCCAGATTCACAAAAGAGATACGACGGCGTATCTCCTGATACGCCGTCGTATCTCTGTTTCTAACTATGCGACTGATTCATAGAATAAGTTACGCATAGATAGGCAGAAGATCAGACAGGTGTAATGGACTTACACTGTCGGATCTTAGGATGCAGTACCGCGGCTGCCGCTGGGGGGAGTTTGCGTCGTAAACCAGCGTCGGGTATGCAAATTAGGAGTTACGGCGATCCACAAAGATTTTTCCCGTCGTTACATTGTCGCGAGTGTTAGATTTCTGTCGCAAAGATAGGGCACCTTTAACATGGTGTAAAAGTACTCCACCATGTTAAAGTATGCCTGTCTTTCCCGCGTCGCTTTTGAATTTTTTTAAATCTTTTATTTTTCCCGGCGTAAATCTTTTTTGACGTCGCGATTCACAAAACGTTGGCGCGTCGTAATTTCGCGCAAAGCACGTCGGGAAATTTGCGACGGGAGCAGGCGCAGTACGTCCGGCGCGGGAGCGCGCCTAATTTAAATGGTACTCTCCCCATTCTATTTGGCCCGCCTTGCGCCAGACGCATTTACGATACACCGCCGCAAGTTTCCAGGTAAGTGCTTTGTGGATCGAGCACTAAACCTGAAAACTTAGGACGGTGTAACTTAAATGGTTTATGTGTCCCCGGCGCAATTGTACGTGATTCTGGCCCTAAGATTCTTGCTACAAGGTTAATAGAATTTATTCCAGATTTGATACACCCAGATCAAGTGGGATTCATACCAGGTAGGGAGGGGAGAGAGAACACACAGCGAGTGGTAAATGCGATATATTTAGCTAAAAAACAAAAGAAGTCAATGATATTAGTAGCGAGCAATGCAGAAAAAGCGTTTGATCGAGTGGAATGGTCGTTTATAAAAGCAACACTGCAACATATAGGATTAAGAGAAGGAATGTTGAGCTGGTTTACGAACCTTTATTCAGAACCACGTGCGAAAGTTAAAATAGAAGGTAAGATATCTGACTCATTCGATATTCGAAATGAGACAAGACAAGGATGCCCTTTATCGCCCATAATCTTTGTTTTGACTATGGAGCCTTTCCTACAGAAAATACAAGCTAATGGGAATATTAGGGGGATAGCAACGAAAGGAGAGATACAGAAAGTAGCGGCATACGCGGATGATTTAATTTTTTTCATAACATCTCCAGTTATCTCCCTACCGTGCTTAATGGTAGAAATACGAGAGTATGGAAACCTGTCCAACATTAAAATCAACCATGGGAAAACAGAAGCATTAGGAATAGAAGTAAAAGCGGAAACATTAGAGCAGATTAAAACAAATTTTGATTTTAGGTGGACAGACTCCCATATAAATTATTTAGGAACAAAGATAGCTGGGAGCCTAAATAGACTATTTGGGCCAGATTCACGTAGAATCGCGGCGGCGTAACTTATCCTAGATAAGTTACACCGCCGCAATTTTTCATCGCAAGTGCCTGATTCACCAAGCACTTGCAATGAAAACTACGCCCGCGGCCTCCGGCGCAAGGCGGGCCGATTCAAATGGGCGTGTGCCATTTAAATTAGGCGCGCTCCCGCGCCGGACCTACTGCGCATGCTCCGTTTCCTAACTCCCGCCGTGCTTTGCGCGCCGTGACGTCATTTTTTTGAACGGCGACGCGCGTAGCGTACTTTTGTATTCCCGGACGGCTTACGCAAACGACGTTAAATTTTGAATTTCGATGCAGGAACGACGGCCATACTTCAGACAGCAATACACTTGCTGACTAAAGTTAGGGCACCAAAAAAAAACGACTAACTTTGCGACGGGAAACTTGACTACGGACGACGTAGCGCACGTGAAAAACCGTTGTGGATCGGCCGTAACTCCTAATTTGCATACCCGACGCTGGTTTACAACGCAAACTCCCCCCAGCGGCGGCCGCGGGAATGCATCCTAAGATCCGACAGTGTAAAACTATTACACCTGTCGGTTCTTAGGGATATCTATGCGTAACTGATTCTATGAATCAGTCGCATAGATAGAAACAGGGATACGACGGCGTATCAGGAGAAACACCGTCGTATCCCTTTTGTGAATCTGGCCCTTTGAGCTTAACCATGCAACGTTGGCAAGGCAAATTAAATTAGACCTAGATAGATGGGATAAAGGGATCTTTACCTGGTTTGGGCGGACAAATATATTAAAGATGAATGTGCTCCCAAAGATTCTATATTTAATACAGGCCTTACCAATTAAGATCCCACAAAGCTTTTTAAGAGAATTAAGATCAAGATTTTTGAAATTTATATGGGCAGGGAAACCAGCGAGGATAAGCAGGGCCATTCTATCATTACCCAAGGGAGAAGGTGGGATTGGATTCCCAGATCTGATAAAATATCAGGAAGCAGCACACTTAGCCAAAGTTGTGGAGTGGTGTGGGCGGAATAAAAAGCCTTGGATAAGAATGGAACAAGCGATGGTAGAGGTACCACTAGAAGGATTGGCATGGATCCCAGATAGTGAAATAACAGCAGAGGCAAAGAAACATCCTATGGTAGGAGCCACTATACGGATTATTAAAAAGACCTTTGAAAAAACAAAACTGTCAGAATATCCAAGTCCACTTACACCGATCTTGGGTACTAAGGCCTTTCAAATAGGAATGACAGATCCAAGGTTTAAGGCCCTACGACAGAGGGGTATAAGTAGGACCATCCACTTCTCAAAAGATAACCGATTAATGACAAGGGGAGAGATTGAAAGAGAAGGGATGCAGGAACTAGACTTTTTGAGGCTGCTGCAGCTAGAAGCATTTCTCCGGACAAAGGCAGATACTTACACGATAGTCAGGACCCCGTCCAAATTCGAGCAGATATGCCTAGAAGGGAACCCAATAAGGCACGCTCTGTCTTACTTCTATGCAACATTAGTAAATTTAGACACACCACAAGAATTTACATTCATACAAGCTTGGGAGAGAGACCTGGGACTAACATTCACTCAAGAACAAAAAGAAAAGATTCTGAGATTTACACATAAAGCATCAGTAGCAAGTAAATACGAGGAGGGCGGATATAAAATACTAATGAGATGGTACAGAACACCAACAGTATTACACCGAATATACCCAGAGATGTCAGATGTCTGTTGGAGATGCCGGGAAGAGGAAGGGACATTAGTGCACATTTGGTGGGAGTGTAGAAAAATACAGGAATTCTGGAAAATGGTAACGGAAACAGTTGATAAAATTACAGGAATTAATTTAGTGGGTAGACCATCGGCTGTTCTACTACTAGATATTACACTGACAATGGAAAAATACCAAAACTCGCTGATCAGACATCTTATTATAGCTGCAAGAGCGTGTATTCCAGCTATGTGGAAGCAGGAGAGTCCTCCATCAAGAGCACAATGGCTCTCAAAAGTGGCAGAGATCCAACAAATGGAGAATTTAACAATGGCATTGAAAGATCAGGATAAGAGATACCAGTTGATTTGGGCTCCGTACGAGAGATGCAGGGAGGGGTTGGGGAGGGGGGGTGGGGAATAGCCAACATGCACCCTTTTTTTAATTTTATTTATTTATTTATTTTTTTGGGAGGGGGTGGGCAACAAGAGATAGAAAGAAAGAGAGGAAAACGAGAAGTATTAAAAAATCAGGATGGAAGTGGAAGGAGGAAGGGGGGACGGTGGCCATTCCTGCTTAACAGAAGTCAATCAATCTAACCATCAACATTTGTCAAACAGGACGATGGAAAATTTTCATTCAATCGGCGGCTGCAGTATGTCAGCTGCAGAACTGCTCAGTGTATTCTGGCAGCAGAGGAGTCCCAGCTGTCAGAATACAATAGGACAGTGGGGAGGATTGGGGAATTGTTTTTTTTTTTTTTTTGATCAGCCTGACCACAAAAAAAACACCCATCTATGGCCTAATGTGTGTAATTGTAATGCATAGGCATTAAAGGGCAAAATAAAGTTGTTGAACCATAAACCATAGTTGTTCAAGCAAAACCTTACCCCTAGGGCTTTTGGTTGTCCTTTTAGGAACATTTGGTAAAATGGTGGGGTCATGGATTGTGTATCAGTATTAATCTGTGTGGTCACTGTGACAGGTCCATTGGCTGTATCCAGTGGGAATTCCATTGTTGCAGATTACTAAAAAGAAAAAAGAAACATACATTTTATAATGGTCTGGGGTCAGTTTTGTTTTATTTATTTATTCTGTTTTACATTCAAACATTTTTAAACAGGTGTTTTAAAGCCCATGTAGCACTGCTAACCTTATGGAATGACCCCCAAGATGGTGTGGTAGGCTAAGGCTGACCATAGATGGACTCCTTTTTTTTTAGATCAATCAGGGGGCTAATTCAATTTGTTTTATGGATTTCCCCATCCACACAAGCTGACCCTCTGCTGCAGCTGCTGATCGACAGGAGTTTTCCAATGTTCCCGTTCAACAGAAGTCAATTGTTTGATCAACATCTTACCAAGCAGGAATGCCCATACATGTGTAAGTGGTACCCCTGAAGAAGCTGCTGAATTTCAGGCCTATTTCCCCCTTACAGTTCCCACAGCTAGGCAATAGTGTTGCTCAAGAATATTCGTATTGCGAATATTCGTTACGAATATTGCATATTCGAGTATTCGCGAATAACTCGTATATCGCGGTCAAAATTCGCTATTACGAATATTCGTATTTTTTCAAATTTATTTTTAAAACAGATCACATCCTAGTGATCTCCATCGACGTCTAAAAGCATTGCTGGTATGATTAGAGACCCTGGGCCGAGTAGCTGAGGCGATCCTTTTATGTTGACGAATATTCGCTTTCGCGAATATTCGTATTACGAATATTCGCGAATACTTTCTCCGCCCTTCTTTTGCATCAGAGCCAATCAGAGTTCTCCTACCACAGTTGTCAGAGGTTAGCAACCTCCATAGCAACCAATAGGAACCTGCCTGCACGACCAGTATATAAGATCACTCCCAGCAGTATTTCAGTGCAGATTCACAAGGTGGCTAGAGAGAGTGGAGTGTTTCTGTGCGTTTTTCCAGTGTATTGCGATCTTAGAGCTTAGAGCATTGTGCTTCCTATAGTGCTTTCAGTTCTGAGTTTCCTGCTTCTATAACCAACTGCTTTTTTCAAAGCAAAAGACCCAACAGCTTTTCTAAAAGCTCAGATTTGTGTTGTTTTGTCCAGGTTAGTGTAGCTTAGTGTTAGATAGATTTCTGTGTAGTTAGTGTAAGTGTACATTTCTTTAAGGTAGCTTAGTTTAGTGTGTGTTTAGTCTCTGTGTTTTGTGTATAAAAAAAAAAAAAAACTGGCCTGCAGAACTTGCAAAACTAGAAGTCCCAGCATGCCCAGGCATGCTGGAAGTTGTAGTTCTGCAACATCTAGAGGGCAATATGTATTCGAAAGTCCTTGGGCCTTAAGGACCCTGAAGTCAGGACGTTCGCAAACGTCCTATGTCCACAACATGTTAATTATGCTAAATAGCAAGGAAAGTGCCTAAATACACATTTACCAACCAGGGTGTCTGCAGCTGTCCAGGCATGCTGGGAGTTGTAGTTTTGCAACAGCTGGAGACACACTGTTTGGGATATACTAATATCTGATCTTATATCCTAACTTTTAAACTAGTCTAAAATTCAGTTAAAGATAATGAAATAACAGTGGTGAAATTACTTACACTAATCAGCAGTTTTTCCTCACTGGATGAAAAGTTACTCCCCACCATCTTCGCTTCGCTGGGCAGCACAAAATAGCGATCCGAAAATCGACTGGCAAAGATCCAGGAAATGATCTCCGTTCTCGTGTGTTCTTAGCGCGCATGCGCGGACGAGAATTTCGCAATCAATCTCACAGTCGCATTAGCGAAATTTCGCAAAATTTTTTTTTTTTATAAAATATCACGAATATTCGATTTTAACGAATATTTCACGAATATTCGTCTATATATTCGTGATATATCGCGAAATCGAATATGGCGTATTCCGATCAACACTACTAGGCAAAAGGAATTTTACACAGACTCTCCGATTACTTAAACTGTCTAGGGGTTTTGTGACTTTTAGGGCCAGATTCACAGAACAAATACGCCGGAGTATCTACTGATACTCCGGCGTATTTTCAAATTTGCCGCGTCGTATCTTAATTTTTGATTCACAAACAAGATACGACGGCTTTTGGCTAAGATCTGACAGGCTTATGGCTTCGTACGCCTTCGGATCTTAGGCTGCAATACTTCGACCGCCGCTGGGTGGAGTTTGCGTCATTTTCCAGCGTCGGGTATGCAAATTAGCTTTTATGGCGATCCACGAAGCTACTCGCGTGCGTAATGTCGTTTTTTCCCGTCACAAAGTTAAGCAATCTTTTTCATGGCTTAACTTTACACCAGTATGACCGTCGTTCCCGCGTCAAATTACATTTTTTTTTTTTCGTCGTAAGTACGTTACGCACGTCGCCATTCACAAACACATCGGGGCGCCGTATTTTCACGCAAAGCACGTCAGGAAATTTACTAACGGAGCATGCGCAGAACGTTCGGCGCGGGAGCGCGCCTAATTTAAATGGTACACGCCCCATTTGAATTAGGCGGGCTTGCGCTGGACGTCTTTACGTTACTCCGCCGCAAGTTTATACTCAAGTGCTTTGTGGATCAAGCACTTATGAGAAAAACTTGCGGCGGTGTAACGTAAAGACGATACGTTACGCTGCTGCATTTGTACCTGAATCTGGCCCTTAGTGTTTATTTTGGGAACAGAGAACTTGGATAGGATTTGGGGGTACATGGGATGCCCAGAACTGAAGAAACTTTGTAAAAATATAAACAAAACGACTGAGAAACTGCTAAAGTCTCTGGCTGTTAAAGTCCAACTGAACTATGCTGCACACCAGTGGGAGTAATGGTGCAGCTGGAACAAAAGATAAAGGGGCAGATCCACATAGATCTGCACCTGTGCAGTGTATCTGAGATACGCTACGCCGCCGTAACTTACCCGGCTTTGGTTTGAATCCAGAAAGAATTTGCGCCGTAAGTTACAGCGGCGTAGTGTATCTCTCGCAGCGGAACGGCGCGGAATTCAAATGCGGCGAGTACACTGGCGTATCACTAGATACGCCGGCGTACTTTCTTTGTGGATCTGCCCCAAAGGTTCCAAAAAGTCAATGTTGAAGAGACCATGTTGAAGAGACCGTTCCTGGTTGTTTTGCACAGCAGATGTCTGCTCTAGACCCAAAGTTAGAGATGTTTGGGTGTTTCTGACTTTCTTACACTACACTAAAGCTGTCCCGTCTGTGCCAGACACGTGCGGTATTGCACTACACTTTCTTCCTTGGCTTTCAGCTTAGATTGAAGTCTACAGCTAGGCCTATGGCTGAGTAGTGCCCTGGAGCCTTTCTCTTAAGCCCTATACACACGGCTGGGAATCTCGTCAGGAAAAAAACATTGGCCCAGATTCACAAAGCACTTACGCCGACGTATCTCGAGATACGCCGCGTAAGTGTAACTATGCGCCGTTGTATCTGTGCGCCGTGCCCACAATCTGAGATATACGCCTAAAAATAGGCTTCCTCCGACCGACGTAACTAGCCTACGCTGTCGTATCGTGGGCGCATATTTACGCTGGGCGCATTTGCCACTCCCATAGATTTTCTATGCAAATATGCAAATGAGGGAGATACGCCTGTGACGAGATCCTTTGCTCGCCCGGTTCTGCTCTCCCGACACTCCTCTGCTACTATTGGATCAGCTTACAGATTGCAACGTCTGGTGGTCCTGTCATCCAAGGTTCCGGGATCCGAACTACAGCTATGTGCCATTCGGACCCATTAAGAACAAACACCAGGCAGGCTGTATGTAAGTTCAAACAGGACTCTTTATTTTCAAGTACACAGCACACTTTTATACAGAATTTGGAACATCCCACTCCCAACAACCGCTTTCCTACTGGTCAATTGTAAAGTATATGCAGTCCTCACTCAGGTCCTCCTTAATCATGCAAATGAGGACTTGAAATAGTCAACAGGGATTGGTCCAATAGCTTGGATAGAAAGACTATTATGTGTATTGAGACAGAAGCCCCAGGGGGCAATCAATGTACACAATAGCCAGCCACAGAACAATGGGACCGTCTGGAGAGTGAGTTAGCCTTAACCACTTACCCCCCGGACCATATTGCTGCCCAAAGACCAGAGTACTTTTTGCGATTCGGGACTGCGTCGCTTTAACAGACAATTGCGCGGTCGTGCGACGTGGCTCCCAAACAAAATTGGCGTCCTTTTTTTCCCACAAATAGAGCTTTCTTTTGGTGGTATTTGATCACCTCTGCGGTTTTTATTTTTTGCGCTATAAACAAAAATAGAACGACAATTTTGAAAAAAATGAATATTTTTTACTTTTTGCTGTAATAAATATCCCCCAAAAATATATAAAAAAACATTTTTTTTCCTCAGTTTAGGCCGATACGTATTCTTCTACATATTTTTCGTAAAAAAAAATCGCAATAAGCGTTTATTGATTGGTTTGCGCAAAAGTTATAGCGTTTACAAAATAGGGGGTATTTTTATGGCATTTTTATTAATATTTTTTTTACTAGTAATGGCGGCGATCAGCGATTTTTTTTTTGGTATTGCGACAATATGGCGGACACTTCGGACATTTTTGACACATTTTTGGGACCATTGGCATTTTTATAGCGATCAGTGCTATAAAAATGCATTAGATTACTATAAAAATGCCACTGGCAGTGAAGGGGTTAACACTAGGGGGCGGGGAAGGGGTTAAGTATGCCTGGGTGTGTTCTTACTGTGGGGGGGGGGGTGGCCTCACTAGGGGAAACACTGATCCTCGGTTCATACAGTGTATGAACCGAAGAAAAGCATTTCCCCTGCTGACAGGAACGAGAGCTGTGTGTTTACACACACAGCTCCCGTTCCCCGCTCTGTACCGAGCGATCGCGTGTGCCCGGCGGCGATCGCGCCCGCCGGGCACACGCACGGGAGTCGGGGGCGAGCGGGGGGCGCGTGCGCGCGCCCCTAGTGGCGGCTAAAAGGTAGGACGTCATAATACGTGATCTCGCCTAGGAGAGCCACCTTGTGGACGTATTATGACGGTGCGGCGACGGCAAGTAGTTAAGACAGGGCAGAGACCCTTTTGACTTAATCAGTTACAACACAGTATTGGCATCACACAATAGAACATGGTATGTCATTCCACATCTTTAGACAGACGGTCTGTCTCTACTAACAGAAGAAATTTACACCTGATAATCAAAAAGGCTTTAAACAGGCTTATCACATAATGGACAATGAAATGTCTTTCACAATTCAGCTTACTTAGCATCTTAAAAGCAGGTGTCCTTGCATTGAATACCCCAACAGCTTGTAATGTCCCTCTCCTGTGTAACAGATGTCAAGTAGAAACACTTTAATATCTCAAGATCCATGACAACGCCGATTCACAAACGTAGTTGCGCACGGCGCATCATATACGTGGTTTGAGTAAGTCGTACGTCCAGCATAAAGTTATTACCCATATAGGAGGCGCAACTCATGCAAAGGTATGGACCAGGGAACACAAGCCGTTGTATCTTTTGTAGTTTACGTTGTACGTGAATATGACTACGTTCACGTCGTAGGCAGTGATTCGACGTATCTTAGGCAGTTGTCTCAACGTGATTCTGAGCATGCGCACTGGGATGTGGCCATGGGACGGCGCATGCGCTGTTCATTTTAAGTACTTCTATGGCGCTTGGCCCATCATTTGCATGGGGTCACGCCTCATTAGCATGTCGCCATTCACAAACACATCGGGGCGCCGTATTTTCACGCAAAGCACGTCAGGAAATTTACTAACGGAGCATGCGCAGAACGTTCGGCGCGGGAGCGCGCCTAATTTAAATGGTACACGCCCCATTTGAATTAGGCGGGCTTGCGCTGGACGTCTTTACGTTACTCCGCCGCAAGTTTATACTCAAGTGCTTTGTGGATCAAGCACTTATGAGAAAAACTTGCGGCGGTGTAACGTAAAGACGATACGTTACGCTGCTGCATTTGTACCTGAATCTGGCCCTTAGTGTTTATTTTGGGAACAGAGAACTTGGATAGGATTTGGGGGTACATGGGATGCCCAGAACTGAAGAAACTTTGTAAAAATATAAACAAAACGACTGAGAAACTGCTAAAGTCTCTGGCTGTTAAAGTCCAACTGAACTATGCTGCACACCAGTGGGAGTAATGGTGCAGCTGGAACAAAAGATAAAGGGGCAGATCCACATAGATCTGCACCTGTGCAGTGTATCTGAGATACGCTACGCCGCCGTAACTTACCCGGCTTTGGTTTGAATCCAGAAAGAATTTGCGCCGTAAGTTACAGCGGCGTAGTGTATCTCTCGCAGCGGAACGGCGCGGAATTCAAATGCGGCGAGTACACTGGCGTATCACTAGATACGCCGGCGTACTTTCTTTGTGGATCTGCCCCAAAGGTTCCAAAAAGTCAATGTTGAAGAGACCATGTTGAAGAGACCGTTCCTGGTTGTTTTGCACAGCAGATGTCTGCTCTAGACCCAAAGTTAGAGATGTTTGGGTGTTTCTGACTTTCTTACACTACACTAAAGCTGTCCCGTCTGTGCCAGACACGTGCGGTATTGCACTACACTTTCTTCCTTGGCTTTCAGCTTAGATTGAAGTCTACAGCTAGGCCTATGGCTGAGTAGTGCCCTGGAGCCTTTCTCTTAAGCCCTATACACACGGCTGGGAATCTCGTCAGGAAAAAAACATTGGCCCAGATTCACAAAGCACTTACGCCGACGTATCTCGAGATACGCCGCGTAAGTGTAACTATGCGCCGTTGTATCTGTGCGCCGTGCCCACAATCTGAGATACGCCTAAAAATAGGCTTCCTCCGACCGACGTAACTAGCCTACGCTGTCGTATCGTGGGCGCATATTTACGCTGGGCGCATTTGCCACTCCCATAGATTTTCTATGCAAATATGCAAATGAGGGAGATACGCCTGTGACGAGATCCTTTGCTCGCCCGGTTCTGCTCTCCCGACACTCCTCTGCTACTATTGGATCAGCTTACAGATTGCAACGTCTGGTGGTCCTGTCATCCAAGGTTCCGGGATCCGAACTACAGCTATGTGCCATTCGGACCCATTAAGAACAAACACCAGGCAGGCTGTATGTAAGTTCAAACAGGACTCTTTATTTTCAAGTACACAGCACACTTTTATACAGAATTTGGAACATCCCACTCCCAACAACCGCTTTCCTACTGGTCAATTGTAAAGTATATGCAGTCCTCACTCAGGTCCTCCTTAATCATGCAAATGAGGACTTGAAATAGTCAACAGGGATTGGTCCAATAGCTTGGATAGAAAGACTATTATGTGTATTGAGACAGAAGCCCCAGGGGGCAATCAATGTACACAATAGCCAGCCACAGAACAATGGGACCGTCTGGAGAGTGAGTTAGCCTTAAGACAGGGCAGAGACCCTTTTGACTTAATCAGTTACAACACAGTATTGGCATCACACAATAGAACATGGTATGTCATTCCACATCTTTAGACAGACGGTCTGTCTCTACTAACAGAAGAAATTTACACCTGATAATCAAAAAGGCTTTAAACAGGCTTATCACATAATGGACAATGAAATGTCTTTCACAATTCAGCTTACTTAGCATCTTAAAAGCAGGTGTCCTTGCATTGAATACCCCAACAGCTTGTAATGTCCCTCTCCTGTGTAACAGATGTCAAGTAGAAACACTTTAATATCTCAAGATCCATGACAACGCCGATTCACAAACGTAGTTGCGCACGGCGCATCATATACGTGGTTTGAGTAAGTCGTACGTCCAGCATAAAGTTATTACCCATATAGGAGGCGCAACTCATGCAAAGGTATGGACCAGGGAACACAAGCCGTCGTATCTTTTGTAGTTTACGTTGTACGTGAATATGACTACGTTCACGTCGTAGGCAGTGATTCGACGTATCTTAGGCAGTTGTCTCAACGTGATTCTGAGCATGCGCACTGGGATGTGGCCATGGGACGGCGCATGCGCTGTTCATTTTAAGTACTTCTATGGCGCTTGGCCCATCATTTGCATGGGGTCACGCCTCATTAGCATGGCTCACGCCCACTTCCACCTACACTGGCTTATGCCGAGGAAACCCAGCGTATCTTTAACAGCGAGTGGGAGCAAGTGCTTTGTGAATCCAGTGCTTGCTTCTGTCCGCTGCGCCGGCGTAGCGTAAAAGAGATACGCTACGGCAGCATAAATATGCGCCGATGTATGTGAATCCGGGCCATTGTTTTTTCCTGACAAGATTCCTGGCAAGCTTTCTTGCTCGCCAAGTGTACACATGGGCCATGCAAAAGAACCGGCGTTCTTTTGAATGTCAAGAACGCGGTGACGTCATCGACTACGACGAGCATGTGCTCGTCACATTCGATGCCGTCGCCGCCATCTTGCTACACCCTACACTATGCCTTGGAAGCTACCGCGCATGCGCCAAAGTCTCATCGAGCAGGTTCTCTATTTTTCTCGTTGAGATTCCAGGCAGTTTTCTCGACGAGAAAACATACACACTCATGGTTTTCTCAGAAAAAAGCTCTCCCAGCAGCTTTTTTGCTGAGAAAACCGTGCGTGTGTACGAGGCTTTACTCTCTCTTCCTGCTCTTTCTCTTCTGCCCCAGGAGAAGAGCCCAGAGCCCCCAGCACAGGGGGTCACATCCAGACAGCTGGACCCTGAACTTTGCTTCTAGACTGCAGACTTCAAAATATTTATGGGCTGCTTTGCCACCTTCTAAGTCCACCTTTCTAGGGATTGGTGAAAATTCCATAAATACTCAGACTGCAGTCTCTGTCCCTCTGCCCACTGTTCAGGAAGTGTCCAGTCAGTTCCAGAAGACAGTGGTAGGTAACAGAGCCATGGCCTATGAAGCACTGCCCTGTCTCCTAAAACACAATTAACACATGCTCCTCTGCCTACAGGGGAGCCAAATTAAATTTATCTAACCTAGCAACTGTGAGGGTGCTACACATTTGATTGAAAGTTGGCTAGTTCCTGCTTAACTGGCTGAATTTCGATCCATCTATGGTCAGATTTATCCCTAAAGTATAATTACTGTATTTATCGGCATATAACAAGCGCCCAAGTATAACACACACCCCAATTTAAGAGGGAAGTTTCAAGAAAAAAATGTTTTTTTTTTAATAAACCGCTTTGAAGCAAAATGATGATATCTGAGCATCAATGCAGCTTGATCTGTGCCCATTTGCAGTCTCAATGCAGCCTGATCTGTGCCCATCTGCAGCCTCAATGCAGCCAGATCTGTGTCCATCTGCAGCTTCAGTGCAGCCTGATCTGTGCCCATCTGCAACATTGCTCCTCACTGCAGCCTGATTAGTGCCCATCTGCAGCCTACACATTTACCTACATATTTGCAGCCTGTTCAGTACCCATCTGCAGTACCACCTTTCATTGTCAGATCATCCCTTCTGTCTCCGAGGGAAGAGAGGAAGCGAGCGCCACTGAATTACATAGAGCCATGATCTCCTTCCTGTGTACCTGGCGCTCTGTCACTCACAGCCACGCCTCCTGCCCCTGCTCATATGATAGACAGTACAGTCAGAGGCGTTGCTAGGGGGGTGCATGGGGTGCGGTCCGCACCCGGGTGACACCCACTAGAGGGGTGGCACCATCCCGACATTTGAGGATTTTTTTTTGCTGACATGTGGGGGGCGAGGGGGCACACTGGGGGGTGTCAGGCCGAGCGCCGCGGTACAAGAGGAGGGGGGGTTGCGGGGTGACACCACGGCACCATCCATCGCCTCCTCTCACAGCCACAGGCTGTTAGCGGTGCTCGGCACACAGGCACAGCCGAGTGAAGCCGCTGCCACCTCCCCCTCCTCTCTGTTTGTGTGTACAGAAAGGGAGGGGCCAAGGGGACCTTCTGTCCATGTGCCGTGACCGTTGGCATCGCTGCGATGATCTGAGGTAGTGAATTGGGGGGGGGAGTGTTTGCACCTAGGGGGTTTCACTGGGGGGTGTTTGCACCTGGGGGGATTTCACTGAAGGGGGGGTGTTTGCACTGAGGGGGGGGTTTGTACTAAGAGGGTGTTTGCACTGGGGGTTTGCACTGAGGGGGGTTTCACTAAGGGGGGTTTCACTAAGGGGGGGTGTCTGCACTGAGGGGTGTCTGCACTGAGGGGTGTCTACACTGGAGGGGGTGTGAACTGAAGGGGGTCTGTGTAACATGCAGGGGTCCAGAGGTGCAGGCGGCTGTGTAATGTAAAAGGGGTGCAGTGATGCAGGGTGCTATGAGATGTAAAGGGGTCCAGTGATGCAGGGTACTGTGTAATTTTAAAGGGGTCCAGTGATGCAGGGTACTGTGTAATTTTAAAGGGGTCCAATGATGCAGGGTGCTGTGTAATGTAAAGGGGTCCAGAGGTGCAGGGTGCTGTGTAATGTAAAGGGGTCTAGTGATGCAGGGTGCTGTGTAATGTAAAGGGGTCCAGAGGTGCAGGCTTCTATGTGATGTAAAGGGGTCCAGTGGTGCAGGGGGCTATGTGATGTAAAGGGGTGCAGTGGTGCAGGGGGCTGTGTAATGTAAAAGGGGTGCAGTGATGCAGGGTGCTGTGTAATGTAAAAGGGGTGCAGTGATGCAGGGTGCTGTGTAATGTAAAAGGTCCAGAGGTGCAGGGGGCTATGAGATGTAAAGGGGTCCAGTGATGCAGGGTGCTGTGTAATGTAAAGGGGTCCAGAGGTGCAGGGGGCTATGAGATGTAAAGGGGTCTAGTGATGCAGGGTGCTGTGTAATGTAAAGGGGTCCAGAGGTGCAGGGGGTTATGTGATGTAAAGGGGTCCAGTGGTGCAGGGGGCTATGTGATGTAAAGGGGTGCAGTGATGCAGGGTGCTGTGTAATGTAAAGGGGTCCAGAGGTGCAGGGGGCTATGAGATGTAAAGGGGTCTAGTGATGCAGGGTGCTGTGTAATGTAAAGGGGTCCAGAGGTGCAGGGGGCTATGTGATGTAAAGGGGTCCAGTGGTGCAGGGGGCTATGTGATGTAAAGGGGTGCAGTGGTGCAGGGGACTGTGTAATGTAAAGGGGTCTAGTGATGCAGGGTGCTGTGTAATGTAAAGGGGTGCAGAGGGCTGTGTAGTGTAAAAGGGTCCAGAGGTGCAGGGGGCTATGTGATGTAAAGGGATGCAGGGTGCAGTGATGCAGGGTGCTGTGTAATGTAAAAGGGGTGCAGTGATGCAGGGTGCTGTGTAATGTAAAAGTGGTGCAGTGATGCAGGGTGCTGTGTAATGTAAAAGGGTCCAGAGGTGCAGGGGGCTATGAGATGTAAAGAGGTGCAGTGATGCAGGGTACTGTGTAATTTTAAAGGGGTCCAGTGATGCAGGGGGCTGTGTAATGTAAAAGGGGTGCAGTGATGCAGGGTGCTGTGTAATGTAAAAGGGGTGCAGTGATGCAGGGTGCTGTGTAATGTAAAAGGTCCAGAGGTGCAGGGGGCTATGAGATGTAAAGGGGTCCAGTGATGCAGGGTGCTGTGTAATGTAAAGGGGTCCAGAGGTGCAGGGGGCTATGAGATGTAAAGGGGTCTAGTGATGCAGGGTGCTGTGTAATGTAAAGGGGTCCAGAGGTGCAGGGGGTTATGTGATGTAAAGGGGTCCAGTGGTGCAGGGGGCTATGTGATGTAAAGGGGTGCAGTGATGCAGGGTGCTGTGTAATGTAAAGGGGTCCAGAGGTGCAGGGGGCTATGAGATGTAAAGGGGTCTAGTGATGCAGGGTGCTGTGTAATGTAAAGGGGTCCAGAGGTGCAGGGGGCTATGTGATGTAAAGGGGTCCAGTGGTGCAGGGGGCTATGTGATGTAAAGGGGTGCAGTGGTGCAGGGGACTGTGTAATGTAAAGGGGTCTAGTGATGCAGGGTGCTGTGTAATGTAAAGGGGTGCAGAGGGCTGTGTAGTGTAAAAGGGTCCAGAGGTGCAGGGGGCTATGTGATGTAAAGGGATGCAGGGTGCAGTGATGCAGGGTGCTGTGTAATGTAAAAGGGGTGCAGTGATGCAGGGTGCTGTGTAATGTAAAAGGGGTGCAGTGATGCAGGGTGCTGTGTAATGTAAAAGGGTCCAGAGGTGCAGGGGGCTATGAGATGTAAAGAGGTCCAGAGGTGGGGGCGTGTCCAAGATGGCGACGTGAGCGGTCGCACTCTCCGTGAGCTCCGCTGGCTTCTCCCATTAGATCCGTTCCTGTGGTCTGCAGCCTCAAATCTTTCCGCCCGCTGCCACCTGGATGAGGCGAGGGATCCCCCGGGCGCAGTCCGGTAAAGGAAAGAGGATTCGTTTCCCTCCACAGACGGAGGTATCTCAGCCCCCTCCGGCCTACCACGTGGAGCCGCGCACCACGCGCTCCTCCCGCATGGCGTCTCATCCGCCAGCGGTCCCCGCGGACTCCAGACCATCCTGGCTCCCGGAGGTGATGGCTGCCATAGCGACCTGCCAGTCCACCCTGACGGCCAAGATAGAGGAAGTGCAGCTCGATGTGGGGCTCATCCGTCAGGATATGGACAAGCTCCGCTCTCGGGTCACGGAGACGGAGCAACGTATCGGGCTCCTCGAGGACGATTCCAGTGACCACTCGGCCTCCCTCCGCACACTCCACACTAAGGTGAGGGCATTGGAATTTAGGGCCGAAGACGCCGAAAATAGAAATCGGAGGAACAATCTCCGCATCATCGGCCTCCCGGAGGGGGTCGAGGGGAAGGACCCGACGGCCTACGTGGAGGACTTGCTCCGATCCGTCCTCCCGGACGCGAGATTCTCCCCTCACTACACTGCGGAGAGGGCGCACAGAGTTCCCCCTAAGCCAGGGCCTCCGGGAGCCCCCCCGAGGACATTCATCCTGCGGCTCCTGAACTTTAGGGATAGAGACGAGGTCCTCCGGGCGGCCAGACAGCAAGGAGAAATCCGTTTCCAGAACTCAAGGCTGATGATTTTCCCTGACTACTCCGTTGAGACTCAACGGCAACGCAAGTCTTTTGACCAGGTCAAGGGAGCCCTGAGGGCCCGGAACATCAAATACAGCGTCCTTTTCCCGGCCAGGCTCAGGGTCCAAGATGGCGAATCCCTCAGATTCTTTAACACCCCGAGAGAGGCCTCTGACTGGCTTGACACCTTACCTCCGCACCGCTGAGCAAATAGCCGTGAGTACCTTCCTTGTTTCTTCCTCGTCTCATTTGCTGCTCTAATCCCCGCGTCTTGGATGGAGACTCTGACCCCCATGTTGTTGGCTTTTTGCCCCCCCTTTTCTCGGTCGGATGTCTCTCCATCCGAGGCCCCCTCCCCTGACTATTATCCTTGCATTAGAAGCCCTGTTGGGGGGCCATGCGGTGGGACCTTGGGGGGTATCCACACCCCCTGCGGGAGTCTCTTGGCTGGAGAGCCGTACCAAAGACACTCTGTTTATACCTGTCGTTGCAACACAAGTTTTGAGCCCCTGAGACTTTCAGGAGAACAGTAAGTTAAGCCTACTTTCTATAATATGCAGCCTACACCTGCCTGCGAGGATCCTCCATTGGGAAAAAGTTTTCTTTTCCCCCCCCTTTGTTTAGATTATATTTTTTCTATTTTATTTTGACTCTTCCAAGTGAAGGGAACGGAACTAAAGGAGAAAAACTTTTGCCTTTCCCCCGCCGGTTTATGTTTAAGCGAGGTGTGGCGTGACTGTAGGAGATCAGCACCCTAGCAGGGGGGGGGGGACGACACACTGAACGCTGACAGGGGGATTTTTTCTTCCCATTTTTCTGATGTCCTGCCCCCACCTGCTCGATAATTTTACATGGAGAGGCCAGGAGCGGAGAGGCGTCGTGCTCAAGCGGACACCCCCCGGATATCCGGTGGGCCCCGGCTCGCCTCTTGCACAGCTACCCCCGTTTGCAGCCAGCGTGCTGATGTGGGACTGGGGAATGGAAGCTCTTCCCAGTTTTAAGGGACTGAGCAGGGTGGGGGGGGGGTTTGTTGCCCGTTCTGGGCTTGTTATGCTATCTGTTTTTTTTTCCTTTCACCCATTTTGTTTTTTGTTTTTCTTTAAGTTTATGTCCAGATGTTTTATTGAGCATGCACGGTGTTGTACACTGTCTGGTCCTGTGCAGTGGAGCCCGCCTCGGGCCCTGGCGCCAGTTTCCCTGGAGCTTGCTTTATATGATCCGGTCCACCACCCTCCCAATGCTCGCCATGCCGCTACTTAACATTATGTCCTGGAACACCAGGGGCCTCAACTCTCCGGTTAAGGGGTCATTGGTGTTCCAGTTCATTAGGTCCCACAACCCTCACATTTGCATTCTTCAGGAAACCCACTTAGTGGGCAGTAGAACCTTGGCCCTTAAAAAACCCTGGGTTGCCGCCCACTATCATTCCACATATTCCACCTTTGCTAGAGGGGTGAGCATTTTAGTTAACAAATCCCTGCCCTTCAAGCTCCTGGACCTGGCGCTGGACCCAGACGGCAGATATGTGGTTATTAATGCTAGAATTTTATCCCAGACGTGGTCTATTGTGGGTCTCTACCTGCCTCCCCCAGCCTCCCTGGTATTGTTGAATAAGATAACTGCCATTTTAGCTGACTTTGCTTCGGACCACATGATAGTGTTGGGCGACTTCAACATCGCCCCCGACCCAGCGGTGGACAGGATGGCGGGTGTGGGTCCCTCTTCCCCGGGACTGGTTTCCTGGGCCGAGGCCTACGGCTTGACTGATCTTTGGAGGTGGAGGCACCCTCGGGAGCGGGCCTACACCTGTCACTCTGCCTCACACGCCTCCTTCTCCCGCATAGACCTGGCCTTCGCGGGTCAGTCGGTCCTCTCTAGGGTCGGGGAGATTAAGATACTCCCCAGGGGTATTTCAGATCACGCCCCTCTGTGGCTGAGTCTGGGTGATACGGGGACCCGAGCCGGGCTGTGGCGGCTGTCACGGTTCTGGATCTCGGACCAGGATGTTGAGGCGCAATTCAAGGGAGTACTAGATAACTTTTGGACTACTAACCCGGGCACGGCCTTCCCTGGTTATGGTCTGGGATGCCTTCAAGGCCTTCACCAGGGGCCAGTATCAGACTATTATAGCTCGAGTTAGGAGGGAAAGGCGTTCTGCGCTGGTTGCGGCTGAGGTTGCTGCCACAGCGCAGGAGGCATTGTATGTCCGATCCCGTGACCCCCAACACTATATCACGCTGCAATCGCTCACTAGAGAGGTTATGACACTCCGTACTTCCCTGACCCAGAAGAGACTGCTGGCACAATCCCACCGTATATTTGAACAGGGGGAGAGATCGGGCAGGCTCCTTGCGTGGCTCTCGAGGGAGCGCTCGGGGGGCATGGCCGTTCCCCAGATTGCTGGTCCCGACGGGGGCATTCTGTATACTCCGGAGGAGATCACCCGGACCTTTGCAGAATACTACCAGCGTCTTTACACAACACAGGTGACCTTTGGTGACGAAGACTTGGCCCTTTACCTGGAGGAGGTTGACGTCCCTGTCCTATCTGACAAATATCGGACTACCCTTGACAGACCCATCTCCCTAGATGAATTACTTACAGCGCTTAAGACCATGCAGCCGGGCAAGACCCCCGGTCCCGACGGTCTCCCCGTAGAACTCTACAAACAGTACCCTGACGTGTTGGCTGCTAGGCTCCGGGAGGTGCTGGTGGCGGCCGACCACCTGCACTCTCTTCCCACCTCCATGGGCGATGCGGTGATTGTGGTTATACCAAAGCCGGGTAAGGACCCCTCTCTTTGCCCCTCCTACAGGCCCATCTCACTACTAAACGTCGACGCTAAACTGCTGGCTAAAGTCCTGGCTATCAGGTTAAACACGGTCATCACGGCCTTAGTGCACCCTGATCAAACGGGCTTTATGCCAGGTAGGGGTACTGACATTAATCTCAGGAGGCTCTATACCCACATTGCTAGGGCAGACGACACGGGCCAAACCCTGGTGGCCTCCCTCGACGCCGAGAAGGCTTTTGACTCCGTTGAGTGGAGGTACCTGTGGGCGGTCCTTGCCAAATTTGGATTTGGTCCCAAGTATATTTCCTGGGTCAGACTTCTCTACGACTCCCCCCGGGCCAGGGTCTCTACAAATGCGTGTCTCTCGGATCCATTCCCACTGCAGCGTGGTACGAGACAGGGGTGTCCCCTTTCCCCGGGTCTCTTCGCGCTCGCCATAGAGCCCCTTGCGGCTCTTATTAGGGCGGACGGGGAGATTCGGGGGATTAGGGTCGGTCCTCTACACGAAAAAATTTCCCTTTACGCTGATGACGCCCTACTCTACTTAGCCGACTCGTCCACTTCCCTTGACAAGGCACTGGCCCAGTTTAACCGTTTTGCGGGCTTCTCTGGAGTCCGCATCAATTGGGATAAATCTGAACTCTTCTCACTCCACCCCTCCCCCACTAGCTCCAATTCTCGCTCGCAGCTTAAATGGGTAGGGGAGATTAAATATCTGGGAGTCAGGGTCACTGCGGTGTTAGACGATTTCGTAGCACGAAACCTCCAACCTCTGATGAGACAGGTCACCACTAAACTTGCGGCGTGGCGCTCGCTCCCTTTGACACCGGTGGGTAGGATTAACCTCCTGAAGATGGTACTCCTGCCCAAATTCTTGTACTTCTTCCGGAATACCCCAGTCCACCTTTCGAGGGAATTTTTCAGGAGGCTGGAGAGCCAGATGGGGGCTTTTGTTTGGGCGGGTAAGACCCCTAGAATAGCTAAGAAAACACTCTACCTACCCCTTTCGGGAGGTGGCCTGTCGCTCCCAAACTTTCAGCTGTACTACTGGGCGGCGGTTTTGGTCACGGTCAGGTGGTGGTTCGCCCAGCCCAAGCAGAACCCGGCGGTCACGCTGGAGGCTGCTGTCCTGGGCTCATACGCCGCTCTGAGCAACCTAGCATTCCGGGGTTGCCGGGCGGCCCCGTCGGTCACGGTTCCCATGCAGACCACCATTAGGGCCTGGAGGGACGCTAGGGTAGTCTACACTAAACCCTCCCACGTCTCCCCTCATATCCCTCTCTGGGGTAATCCCCTCCTGCCCCACTTCCACTCTCTTCCCGACCCCTCGGTGTGGGCTAGTAAGGGGATAATAACTCTTAAACATATTGTATCCGATGGCACTCTCATGACTTTCCAGGAGCTAAGGAACCGGTACTCGATACCACCGCAGTGGACTTTCCGGTACTGGCAGCTTAAGCATGCATACGGAGCCCAATTCCCGGACAGACTCACACTCCAATCGGACTCGATTGAGCGACTCCTGACTTCACGTTCCATGGGGCGCCCGTTATCTACCCTTTATCTTTATCTGACGGTAGCGTATGACACTGGGTCGACCCGCACACTTGCAAAATGGAAGGCTGATATACCTGACCTGGATGACGAAAAATGGGAGGAATGTGTCTCCGTGTTCATCCCGTCACTTATAGCAGCTAGAGATAGGTTCATCCAGATAAAATTTTTACACAGGGCCTACTACACCCCTCAAAGGCTGGCTCGTATCTTCCCCCAGCGAGACCCCCTTTGCCCGCGATGTGGGATCCACGAGGGCTCGTTTTGGCACATGGTGTGGTCCTGCCCCAGGATCCAGCCCTACTGGAGCCGGGTTGCCGAGGTCCTGGGCTCAGTGTCTGGGCTGCAGATCCCGGTCGAGCCCCTACTTCTCCTCCTGAGCCATTTGGAGGAGGTGGGGGGGGACAGGTACTCCAAACTATTTCTTACTTTCTCCCTCTTCTATGCCAGGAGGGAAATCCTCCTCAAGTGGAAGGCGGCAGACCCGCCTACGGTGGATTCTTGGACCCTGTCTATCAATAAAGTGCTCCCGCTGTACAGGATCACGTATGAGAGTAGACAGTGCCCGGCGAAGTTTGACAAGGTGTGGTCTATGTGGATTGATGCCAGGGGCTAGAGGTGGTCCCGGATTCGGATGCTGAACTATTCATGTATTATATAAGCTGCTCTCTAATGCCTTCTCCCCCCCCCACCCCTCCCCCCCAGCCCCCCCTCTCTGCGCTCTCTGGTCTATTCCTCTCCCCCTTACTATATGATCCTCAGAGGGGGGCGGGCATTGTTGAAGGTCCCCGCTACGTTTCCTGTGGTACGGATGGGGATTCGGACATCCTGTTTTTTCACCCTGACGAGGTGCAGTGGCTAGGGACTTGGACTTGCTATGAGCCCTACAAATGTCCCCTGATGTTTGTGTAATACTGTGCTTCTCTATACATGTGCATATGTAACCCTGCTTTTTTTGTCTCAATAAAACATCTCTGTTAAAAAAAAAAAAAAAAAAAAAAAAGAGGTCCAGAGGTGCAGGGTGCTGTGTAATGCAAAGGGGTCCAGAGGTGCAGGGGGCTATGTGATGTAAAGGGGTCCAGTGATGCAGAGGGCTGTGTAATGTAAAGAGGTCCAGAGGTGCAGGGTGCTGTGTAATGCAAAGGGGTCCAGAGGTGCAGGGGGCTATGTGATTTAAAGGGGTCCAGTGGTGCAGGGGGCTGTGTAATGTAAAGGGGTCTAGTGATGCAGGGTGCTGTGTAATGTAAAGGGGTCTAGTGATGCAGGGTGCTGTGTAATGTAAAGGGGTCCAGAGTTGCAGGGTGCTGTGTAATGTAAAGGGGTGAAGAGGGCTGTGTAGTGTAAAAGGGTCCAGAGGTGCAGGGGGCTATGTAATGTAAAGGGGTCCAGTGGTGCAAGAGGCTGTTCAATGTAAAGAGGTGCAGAGGTGCAGGTGGCTGTGTAATGTAAAGGGGTCCAGAGGTGCAGTTGTGGAGAGGGGTACACACTAGTAACAAAGAGATATTGAAGGATGCAGAGGTATGCAGGGGGCACAGCGGGTTGTTTTTACATTTTAACGTGGGAGGGTGCCAGATATTGTATCCGCCCCGGGTGCCAAATGCACTAGGTACGCCCCTGGCCTATAGGCTCCTGAGATGTGAATTCCGGTCCTGGAGAAAGAGAGGTGGGGGGAGGGGACAAAGAAAAATGGAGAGAAAGAAGAAGGGATAGAACGAACAAGAAAGGTGGATAGGGAGAGAGAGAAAAGGGGACGCCACTGGAACCCGGTGACGCCACTGGAACCCGGTCTTGCCCCAGGGAACATGTATCAATGTAAAAAAAAGTTTTAAAAACTGTAGTTTTTTTCAGGACTCCTGAAAAAACTACAGTTTTTAAAACTTTTTTTCCATTGATACATGTTCCCTCGGGCAAGACCCGGGTTCTCAAAGACGTTTTCACAGGCATACTATAGACACCCAGCAGGTACAATATTTAAAGGAATTTTTCATTTATTTATGTTTTTAATTTAAGCATCATTAAAATCACTGCTCCTGAATCTTTAGGTGCAAACTACAGAGCACACGGCCAGTACACACCAAGTTGCTTTAGGTGCAACCTACAGAGCACACGGCCAGTACACACCAAGTAGCTTTAGGTGCAAACTACAGAGGACACAGGCAATAAACCACGTAAGAATACTGCAGCTAGCACAATCACCTGCCTGCCAGTAAATTAGGAAGAACTGATCTAGCTAAACTTTACAGTGTATAAATATATGTACAACACCTGGGATGTATATATATCCTCTACACACTGTAACATTAATTGACTAGCCTGCCTGCCTACCTGCAAAAAATGACACTCTCTCTGTCCTCTCTTAACCACCGCAACACACTACACAAGGCCGAGCTGCAGGCGGCCTTTTATAGTGTGGGGCGTGTACTAAACCCCCTGAGCCATAATTGGCCAAAGCCACCCTGGCTTTGGCTAATTATGGCTCTCCGTTTTTTGCAAGCTGTGATTGGCCAAGCATGCGGGTCATAGTGCATGCTTGACCAATCATCAGCCGCAGTGAATTATGGTCTGTGAAACGTAACTCAAATTTGGCGCGAACGACCCGTTTTGTTCGTATTTCGACGAACGATCGAACATACGATGTTTGAGTCGAACATGAGTTTAACTCGAATACGAAGCTCATCCCTAGTTGCTGCTTTGTTTTTCAGTCACCCTAGCCCAGAGGTTCTCAACCTTTTTAGTGCTGTGACCCCTTGATAAAATTTATCATGTTGTGCTGACCCCTAACCGTAAAATAATTTTTGTAGCGTGGGTTGTGGACATTGACACACATGGACATTTAGGGCCTGATTCCCAAAATAGATACGCAGACTTAACTCAAGTTTTCTAAATTTACACGGCGCGTATATTTGCGCACGATCTTCAAAACGAGTTAAGCGCAGATTTCCGTATTTTCAGCCGTACTTAAATTAGTTACACCTGCGCATCCCCGGGCGCAAATTACGCTAGTCTCGCCGCTGTTTTTGATAGGCAAAGATGCAAATGAGGGAGTTAGGGCGATTCTCAAAATTAAGTGTGTGCGCCGTATTTTCCGCCCTGTGCGCACCTGTTAGTTTCCCTGACTAAATTTCCACATTATAAAACCAGCCCTAATTTTACACATGCTGTGGATGGGTTTGCTGTAGGTAGTGACTAGAGCTTAGAGCTATAGTTGAGAAGGATCTTTGTTGAAAAATGCCAGGGCCAGCTATGATTCTGACGGCACTTGCTGCCTTACAGGCACAAAGGAGGAGGAGGGCACAGAGGAGGAGGATGAGGGCACAGGCGAGAGTTTATCGTCCACGGCGTGATCTTTTGCAAATGCCAGATTATGAGGTGTATGGCAACTACAGGTTTGATAGGGAGGCCATCCTGGAGATCACCCAACTACTTCATGAGGATCTTATCACCCCAACCAGACGCTCCCATGCCCTGACACCTCTACATAAAGTGATGGCAACCCTCCATTTTTTATCCAGTGGCTCATTCCAGCGTGCATCTGGAGGTCTGGCTGGGATGGTGCAGTCGACAATGAGCCGATGTGTCCATCAGGTGGTCCCTGCCATACTGCGGCGCATGACCAACCAGTTTGTGATGCCCACCCAGTAGGAGCAGCGTCTGCAAGCCATGACAGACTTCTACAGCATTGCTGGCTTCCCAAGGACCATCGGGGCGATAGACTGCACCCATGTGGCACTACAGCCCCCCCATGAAACTGAACACCTGTTCAGAAACAGGAAAGGCTGGCATTCGATCAACGTCCAGGTGATCGTAGATGCCCATGGCCTCATCTGGCACGTTTGTGCCAAGTTTCCAGGGTCGTGCCACGACAGTTACATCCTACGGCAGACCAAGATCTACCAAGACTTGGAGCAGAATGTGTATGGAGACAGCTGGCTGATTGGTGAGTGACATTGGTGTCAGGTATGCCCCCCCCCATGATGCAGACATCACAAGGGGCACATGCATGACTAATATCCTCCTGTCTTTTCCCTTACAGGTGACTCTGGATATGCGTTGGGACCCCACCTGATGACCCCCTTTAGGAACCCCCAAACACCCGGAGAACGGAAATTCAACGAGGTGCACATCCAGACCCGGGCAATAGTAGAGCGGACATTTGGCCTTCTCAAGTCCAGATTCAGATGCCTTGACAAGACTGGGGGTACACTTGTATTCCCCAGACTTTGTCTGTCAAATTATTGGGGCATGTTGCATCCTCCATAATTTTGCTCTGAGAAGGGGCCTGCATGTTGAGATATGTCCTGACCTAACCCCCTACCCAGGCAATCCCCCCCCCAAACCCCTCTACCCGGTCTGCTGTGGGCCAGGTAATAAGGAGACAATTGGCTGAAGGCATCTTTGCCCAGTAAATGGACCCTAATTATCTATATTTTTTTGCTTTGCCCAGAAAAAATCACAGAGATTATGTGACCTTTAAATATTTTCTTTGTACATAAAATGCACATTACTTATATGACAATGAGATTTTTTTTTTTAGGTACAAAACGCACATTAATTATCTCACAATGAGAATGCATGAATGCACGTCACTGTGGTCCCTAGCACAGACACATCACATGCACATCGAATTGGATTAGATCCAAGTACCCCCCCCCTTTGGTACTTGGGAGCAGTAACGCCCCGCCACGGCTCCAATTATGTCACTGTGCATTCATACACCATTCAGGAACCTAGGATGACTTCTCCCTGGTCCTGGGGATCCCTACTTCACCAAAACTGAGGGTGACACCCTTATGTTTTCAGGAATGCCACCCCCCCACATTCACACATCATTCACACACATAAACCAAATCATAAGTACAGTATAAAAAAAAAAAAATCAAAAGTACCCCTGCAACTTAAGGATGTTGCCGAGTGCTCCTTCTGGGCTGCCCACGGCCACGGGCACGGGCACGGCCACGGCCACGGGGACGGCCACGGCCGACTGGGGGATCTTCACGGGGGGGGTCTGTGCAGGGGAGGGAGTATTTTCATGGGGGGGGGTCTGTGCAGGGGAGGGAGTATTTTCATGGGGGGGGGTCTGTGCAGGGGAGGGAGTATTTTCATGGGGGGGGTCTGTGCAGGGGAAGAAGGAGCCTCCCCTGGTGTCTGTCCTCCTGCTGGCCTTCCCTCCAAGGCAACGGCTATCCTTGTCAGACAGGAAGTAATGTCAGCCGTATTAGCCTGGCCAGCCCGGGTATTGGCCTGCACAGCCCGGGTATTGGCCTGCACAGCCTGGGTGAGGGCAGTCACCTCCTGGGCCACGCCTGTTGTTGCGTTTTTCAGGTCCCACAAACAGGTGATGACCCCCACTGAGTTGGTGGCCACGTCACCCAGTGACTCCCTCATTGCACCCAGGCTGTGCTCCACCTTGGTCATAGATTTTTTGAGTTCAGCCAGACTGCGGGTCTGCCGGGCATTGTCCCTCAACAGACTGACCGGCAGACGCACAAACCCCCCCCTGGTTTCCGGGGTCGGCCTCCTACTTGCCCCTGAGGCTTGTGGCCTTGGAGGAGGAGTTGGAGTGAGCCATGGGTGCTGCTGCATGTTGGAGGAGGGTTGGGAGGGGCCACCCATGATGGTGGCCTGACTGCTGGGCGCCTGTGGGGTTCCCTCAGGGGATGACTCAAAGGTCATTTCTTGGCCCATCATGATTTGCTGCCCAATCTCAATATTGTCATCTTTCTCCCCCTCATCCTCCTCCCACTCAACATCCAAATTAGGGGAGTTGTAGGCACTCCCCTCCCATGGCGAATCCTGCCCTTCTTGGGACTCTGCATCAGCCTGTCTTGGGGGTGGTGCAGCAGCCTGCCCTGATGGGCCAGCAACCTCCTGCCCTGATGGGCCAGCAACCTCCTGCCCTGATGGGGCTGCCACCTCCTGCCCTGATGGGGCTGCCACCTCCTGACCTGATGGGGCTGCCACCTCCTGACCTGATGGGGCTGCCACCTCCTGGGCTGATGGGGCTGCCACCTCCTGGGCTGATGGGGCTGCCACCTCCTGGGCTGATGACCCAGCAACCTCCTGGGCTGATGGGGCTGCAACCTCCTGGCCATCTGGGGAGGACACAAAACAATCACAGGTTGGTGGATCCACACACTTGGCACATCTTCCCTTCCCCCACCCACACATGCTAATCACCAGATAGAAATTCCAAAAAATTACCTGTCCTCATAAGAGGATCAGAGTCAAAGCCAGGCAGGCCCACCACCTGCTGTGGGTGGAAACACTGGGCCACTGCCCATTCCTCCTCACTCATCCTGACTGGGCAGGGTCCCCCTCCTCCAGTGCCCCTGGTATGGGCATGCAGCGTTGCCAGCTTGTTCCGGGACACGCTCCTCAAGTCATTGATCTTTTTTTGAACTCCAGCGATGGTCCTGGTCTCCCCCCCCCCGCCGCATTGATCCGATCGGTAATATTTTTAAGGATCTCCTTCCTCCTGGCCGGGGTGGTGTTGTGGCTCTCAGGGCCATGGAGAAATCGCCCATATTTAATGACGCCCTGAGCAAGTATATGCTTCTCTGCCACTGTAAAATTTAGCTTCCTGCGCTTGGGAGCCATGACAGACAACACCCAGCAACAGGGAACTCACCCAAAAAACAAACAACAATACACACACACAACAAAGAAAATAAAAACAAGCAAAAAAAAAAATACAGACAGCTACTATAAATTCAAAAACAAACAGGCAAAAAAGGGAAACAAAAACCAATCACACACCAAAAAAGACACACTTATCAAAAACAAACAGGCAAAAAAGGGAAACAAAAAACAATCACACACCAAAAAAGACACACTTATCAAAAACAAACAGGCAAACAATCAAAACAAAGAACAAATTAGCAAAAACAAACACCAACTATACCCTCCAACTCCACAAACACTTTTCTCACAAACAAATCTTACCAACAAACACTGACAAACGTTCAAAGCAGAAGCAACTTGCTTTAGGAAGGGAACACAGGGAAATACTTTTGCAATAGAAGTGTGTTTGACTGGGGCTATTTAGACACAGGGCGATCCTCAAACTAAGTACGCTTGGCCTTTTACCTATCTCACTGATTGCGATGACCAAAGTTCTGCACATGCGCAGTGAGGTCCAGATTCGTGCGCGCATGCGCAGTACGGCCGGCCCTTCATTTGCATGGGGTCACGGCTCATTACAATGAAGCACGCCCACTTCATTCCCACTTGCCATAACCACGCCTTACGCATTGGAACTTAGGTTAAGGATGGAGCAATTTTGTGCGCAAATGCGCTGTGGATACGGTACTTACGACACCAACTTAGGGCGCCGTAACTTAAATTACATAAGTTAGATAATCCTAAATTTACACAGCTTTTTGGGAATCAGGCCCTTAGTGCTTTCTGAGTCCCTTACATTCGTACAGTTTTAAAACCCCTTATGGTACATTTTAGGATTTACCACTCTTTCTCTTTGTTCTCCTTTCTTTCCCTTTTATCTCTTTCTATGCTAATTTCTTGTTTTATTTCCACATTTCTCTCTCTAGACGTCTTGTTCTCTTATTCTTTCTCTCCCTTTTTCTTTGTTCCTCCCCCTCTTTTCGTCTTCCTTCCATCTATTCTCTATTTTTATTTCTTCTCTCACTCATTGGTGGGGGAAATGGGATCAGTGGCAGTGCTGGCGGGGAGTTAGAATGAGTGGCAATTCTGGGGGGGAGAGAGTTCTGATCAGCCAATTTAGGTGATCGTGATTAAGGTCATCTGCTGATCTGAGAACTGTAGTTGGGACTTTTAATGGCAACTATAATCACAGGTAGTGTTACTCACAGTGGCCCAGATTCAAGTAGAATTGCGCGATATTTGCGGGGGGAGAAGGGCAACGATTTTGCAGTAGCTCCGTGAATTGCGAGGGCGCGCCGGCAAATTTGCCCGGCGTAAGCGCGCGCAAGTTACATGATCCCGCCGGGGGCGGAAATCATTTAAATTAGGCGCGCTCCCGCGCCGAGCGTACAGCGCATGCTCCGTCGGGAAACTTTCCCGACGTGCATTGCGGCAAATGACGTCGCAAGGACGTTATTTGCTTCTAAGTGAACGTGAATGGCGTCCAGCGCCATTCACGTTTCACTTACGCAAACGCCGTGAAATTCAAATTTCACGGCGCGGGAAGGCCGGCTATACTTTAGCATTGGCTGCCCCTACTATTAGAAGGGGCAGCCTTGCGCTAAAAGTAGCCGTACGGAAACTCCGTACCTGGCTTGCGCGGGGCCCGCGCAAGCTTGTGAATCAGTGGTAGTATGCAATTTGCATACTACACGCTGATACACAATGGGAGCGCCCCCTAGCGGCCACCGCAAGAATGCAGCCTAAAATCTGCCAAGGCATAAGAGCCTTATGCCGCGCAGATTTTAGCCTGCAGTCGGTGTAACGAGGTTCCTGAATCAGGAGCACTTGTTACACCGGAGCAAGTAAGCACTTGCGCTGCGAAACCTATGGGTCTGGGCCACTGTCTCTGGCTTTAGTGTGGTGTCTTGCAGCAGTGACACCTATGCCGAAATCAGGAGATAGGGTCAGTGTCATCTTAAGAGCATTGAAGGCTGGGGGCGTGTCCGGATGTGATCGAGGCAAGACGTGTGCTGAGAGAGCTCCACAGTGATCCGGTCAAATCATCCGATTTTAGGAGCTTTTCTGCCCGATTTTTTTGCTGTTGCAGCCCTGATTCTGGTGGGGGAACCTCCGGTCATGCGAAAGGGGGCGGCGAAATCCGGAAATCAGACCCCGAAGTGCCAACGCCAGACCCGCTCTGCACGAGGCTCTGACGCGGGCCTAGCCGCCGCCGCCGCCATCTTGCCTAATCCTCCTTCCTCAAAAAGTGCAGGGAAGCTTGCCAAGACGATGGCGCATGTCGAGGGGACCGCACAGGACATCCGTGCGGCGGATCCTCAGCCCGTCCCTCCGGATCAGGATGCAGCCCAGGAGGCGATCACCCGCCCGATCCTGGAGGCCATAACTGCCAGCAAGGCCGCGGTCATGGTGAGCATAGATCACCTCACCACTGAATTTACCCTGATAAGGCATGATTTGGACAAGATTAGGGGGAGGCTGACAGAGGCAGAGGAGAGGATCTCAAGTGTGGAAGATGAGACACATGTACAGGGCAATCAATTATCTGAACTGCAGGAGGTGGTGAGGCTACTACAGGACCGCGCTAATGATGCCGAGGACAGACAAAGGAGGAATAATATCCGCGTGGTGGGACTGCCGGAGGGGGCAGAGGGCTCACAATCCACCACTTTTGCTGAGGACTTCTTTAAACAATTGCTGAACTTGGGTGAGAGACCCCCGACATATGTGGTGGAACGGGCGCATAGGGTGCACATGGGCAGGAGGCATCCGGGTGAATATCCACGTCCCTTCCTGGTGAAGTTCCTGAATTACAGGGACAGGGACATGATATTATCAGCATCCAGAAGGGCTCAAGAGCTGAAATATGAGAATGCCAAAATAATGCTTTTTCCTGACTTCTCGGCGGAAACACAGAGAAGAAGGCGCTCATTTAATGATGTTAAGAGAAGGCTGCGTGAGAAGAATATACAGTTCAGCAAGCTTTATCCCAGCAAACTGCGAGTTCAACATCAAGGCAACGTAAAGTTTTTTGATAATCCGAGGGATGCCTGCGACTGGTTGGATAGGAACCCCTGAAGTGCCTCCACTGCAAGCTGAGTATTGAGATTTTTTCTCTTGATGTTCCATTTTTTATTATTGTTGAGTATATCCCTTTTTTTTCTTATTTGAGTCTACTGATACTCTAGACAGCAGCACTTTTGGGCAGCACTTTGATTACGGTGGCGGAGGCAATGGTCCTGTATACTTTGCTTTCCTTTTGCGCCGCTCTACACAAATTTTTCCTGTTGCCTGTTGCTGCAGGCCCCCCATTTTTTGTTTTTTATTGCCCCAGTTAAAGGACTGGCTGTTTGGGCTTTTCACTATGTTGCTTTGCTAAGTTGAGAGATGGAACACTGTGCTCTCCTGTGCATTCTATCTAGGCTGTGTGCCTTATCTGACCTATTAGCCCTGAAGCCACTAGATGGCAGTGGTGCGCTGTCCTTCCTTCAGTTTTTCTCAGGCACTGATTTTGTAGCTCCAAGTTGAAACCTGTTTATGTGGAGCTCTCTGGAACTAAGGAAGACTTTTAGGCTCTACGGTTGGACAAGAGATCGTTCGGAAAAACTTCCAGTAACATCTGATTTTTGGGTGTTAAATTGTTTTTGGGTTTTGAAGCTGCATACCAGACGATGGGTGTTTTTGAAGCCTTTTTGCTTCAAGGTTCATCTTTTTTTTTTGTCTTTTTTTTTTTTTTGGTTCTGGTATAATGGCAGGGGGGGTGGGTTGTTGGGGTGGGAGGGAGGGGGGATTGGTTTCTTTTAACACACTTGCTACTCAGTTCCCGGTCCTCGGTTAGCGGGGGCTTCATGTCAGATATTACTACTGTGTCCTGATCTAGACTTCCGGGCAGTGGCGGCTGGTGAAGTTTTATGATGGGGGGGCGCAATACCCCGCCCTTCCACATTTGGTCCCTCCCATTTCTCATAAGCCACACCCCTTATAGAATCCACCACTCCGTCCCCTGTATTCCACTTGCTTCCACTCAATGTCAGGAGTATACAGCTCAGCGTCACAGCACAGAGTATATAGCCCCAGCATCACAAATCATGGTATATAGCGCAGCCTTACAGATCGGTGCAAACAAACTAAAATATGACACTGTTAGTAATGAAGGACTCGAAATGGGCAGGAGATTAGACTGCGGACATACTGCACAAGATTACCAGAGACTGCGGACATACTGCACAGGATTACCAGAGACTGCGGACATACTGCACAGGATTACCAGAGACTGCGGACATACTGCACAAGATTACCAGAGACTGCGGACATACTGCACAAGATTACCAGAGACTGCGGACATACTGCACAAGAGTACCAGAGACTGCGGACATACTGCAGAAGATTACCAGAGACTGCGGACATACTGCAGGAGATTACCAGAGACTGCGGACATACTGCAGGAGATTACCAGAGACTGCGGACATACATAAAAGATTACCAGAGACTGCGGACATACAGCAGGAGATTACCAGAGACTGCGGACATACTGCAGGAGATTACCAGAGACTGCGGACATACTGCACAAGATTACCAGAGACTGCGGACATACTGCAGGAGATTACCAGAGACTGCGGACATACTGCAGGAGATTACCAGAGACTGCGGACATACATAAAAGATTACCAGAGACTGCGGACATACAGCAGGAGATTACCAGAGACTGCGGACATACTGCAGGAGATTACCAGAGACTGCGGACATACTGCACAAGATTACCAGAGACTGCGGACATACTGCACAAGATTACCAGAGACTGCAGACATACTGCACAAGATTACCAGAGACTGCGGACATACTGCAGGAGATTACCAGAGACTGCGGACATACTACACAAGATTACCAGAGACTGCGGACATACTGCACAAGATTACCAGAGACTGCAGGAATTACTTGTCCTGCGACTTGGGACTTAAATGTTGCATGACAAGTCGTACCCCATGATTTCCAATGAGAACCGTTCATATCTGTGCGACTTCAAAGTAGTCCCTGCATTACTTTGGTCCCACATTGATGCAACTTGAGGTCCCATAGACCTCCAGAATACACAGGCATTGCTTTAAGTCACATCAGAATTGCAGTAGAATTGTGCAACTTTCAGACTGCATTAGCCTGAAAGTCGCAAGATTCTGCCACAATTTTTTGGTGCGATTTTGCAGCGATTTGAAGCAATGCCTATGTATTCTGGAGGTCTATGGACCTCAAGTCACATCAAAGTGGGACAAAAGTAATGCAGGGACTACTTCAAAGTTGCACAGATATGAACAGTTCTCATTGGAAATCATCGGGTCCAACTTATCCTGCAACTTTTCAGTCCCAAGTCGCAGGACAATTTGCAAGCGGGGGGTGGGGTGGTGTTGACGGCCGATATTTTCCCTGCACATTAAGTATAAAAAAAGTTTTTTTTTAATAACTGGGGGGGGGGGGGGTGGGGTGGTCTGGTGGGGTAGTGTTACCGCCCGCTATTTGTGCTGTAATGAATTTTTACATAGAAAAGAAATGTTGTTAATAAATGGGTAAATGAATTATAAAAAAAAGATTTTTTTAATAACCGTTATTGGAAAAATCTTTTTTTTATAATTCATTTACCCATTTATTAACAACATTTATTTTCTATGTAAAAATTCATTACAGCACAAGTAACACTACAGCGGGCGGTAACACTACCCCACCAGACCACCCCCCCCCCCCAGTTATTTAAAAAAAAACTTTTTTTATACTTAATGCTAAATTGAATCAAATATAAAAAATAAACTGTTAATAATCTTAATATATTTAACTAATATTAAATTAAAAAAAACATTGATGGGGGGGGGGGGGGTGGGTTGTTGCCTGGCATTATTTTCGCTGAATATTAAATATTAAAAAATATTTTAAAAAAATATAAAAAAATATATAAAAAAAGAAATTGGATTAAGCAGGGGGGGTGGAGGGTGGATGCCAGCCGCTGAATAAGCGGGGGGTGGGGGGGGCCGCCGAATAATAAAAAAAAAAAAGAGTTTTAATAAGCGGGGGGGGGGGGTTGTATTCCGACAAATAGTAAATGCAAAAAAAGACTATGAATAAGCGGGGGGGGGGGGGGGGGCCGCCGAGTATTAAATAGAAAAAAAACTTTGAATACGCGGGGGGGGGGGGGGGGTGCCGGGCGGCCACCAAATACGAATGTGGACATACGATAATGGAAATCACGTGAGGGGTTGAATGCTGCTGTGAGACAGGCAGGCTTACCTGTTCCTCGGTCGGGCGCAGTGAGCTCGAGCTGACCCGACGTCACTTCCGGTTTTTCCAGTGACGTCGGAACGAGCACAGAGACGGGCGGGTGCACACAGACAGTGTATGCACCCGCCCGGCCATAACAATACACTCCATCGCGCCAGAAGCAAGTGGCGCGATGGAGAGCGCCACAAAGGCATATTTTTGGTGCCAATGTAGCGCCGCGTCTGCAATCCCGTGATTGCACAGACGTGGCGCTACTCCTAAAGGACTGTTCCCGGCGTCCGGCGCGCGGACATAAGGCCCTTTTTTGGGAAAAAAAAATTTCTTAAAGGGACAGATTTAAAAAATTTTTTTTTTTTTTTTTTTTTTTTACTGACTGTGTGATGGGGGGCGGCGCCCGGGCGCCCCTATGGACGGGCCGCCACTGCTTCCGGGTCTATGTAAGATGCATCTAGGATATGTTTTGTACAGGGGAATATGGCTAATGTGATCAAGTTTGTGTCCTGGAATGTTCGGGGCCTGAATAGCAAATTTAAAAGGGCCTCGATGTTCCAGTACTTGAAAGTAGCTCGGCCGCATGTGGTCCTCTTGCAGGAGACTCATCTGGATGGCAACAGAATTTTGGCCTTACGTAAACACTGGATTCAAAAGTCATTTCACGCCACCTATTCCACATTTGCAAGGGGCGTGTCTATACTTATTAGCAAGGCGCTCCCCTGCACGATCCACCAGGTGATAACTGATCCGGGGGGCGATATGCGGCAGTAGTTATGGATATAGCCAATCGTAAAATTCTGCTGGTTAATGTATATGTGCCACCTCCTTTTAATGTACAACTCTTATATGATTTATTTGTGAAACTGACCCCGCATGCACATTTGCCGCTTCTGATGATGGGGGATTTTAATGCTACACTAAGTGACCTGGACTCGTCTAATCCTGGGAGGGGGGGATCGCAGGACTTGTTGTCATAGGTCTCTATGGCTGGTTTATCGGAAATATGTAGAGCTAAACATCCCACCTCCACCTGTTACTCCCACCTTTCGCAGACACATCGCTCATCGGCTAGGATAGACCTGGCATTTGCGAACCAGGCTATGCTATCCTATGTGGGGGGGGCAGATTACTTGGCAGGAGGGCTATCGGATCATAACCCACTCTCCGTCTCCCTGCTCTTCCCGGCGGTTGGGGGGGCAGGAGTTGGAGACTGTCTCCGGGCTGGTTACAGGAGGAGCAGGTTTCTAATCACCTGCTTGAAGCAGTTGACAATTATTGGACCCAGAACGTGGACTCGGCTGATCCACTGGTGGTTTGGGATGCGTTTAAGGCAGTGATACGGGGGGAATCTATTACGGCTATTAAGAGGGTCAGGGTAGATCAGAATGCGAACATTCAGGAACTCCAGGATAGGGAGAGGGACTGTGCGTCTGTGCATGCTACAGACCGGACTGATACTTCTTACTCTGCCTTGTTGGAGGCTAGACGTAGACTTTCGATGCACTGTAATGACCTTGCTCATACGGAGGCTAAACATAGAGCAAATTCACTGTTTTCTGAAGGGGACAAGAATGGGAAACTTTTGGCTAGGTTGGTGGCGGACCAAAATCACATAGAACACATTTCGGTAGTGAGGGGGCGTAGTGGAGATCTGGTCGGGGACCCGACGGAGGTTTTAGCTGAGTTCCAGGCATTTTTTTCAGCCCTGTATGCCCCGATACCGCCGTATGACACCGCGGCCCTGAGTGCTTTGCTGGGGGGTCTATCCCTTCCTAAGTTGTCAGGGGAAGACAGTATGGCTCTAGATGCTAAAATTACAAACAAGGAGGTGGTGTCGGCGATCTTTGCCTTCCCACCTAGTAAAGCCCCGGGTCGGATGGCTTTCCGGCAGACTTTTACAAGTCCTATGTTGACCAATTGGCCCCTAGGCTTACGACATTATTTGAGTGCTGCCAGCAGAAAAAAGTGCTCCCAGCCTCCATGCTCGATGCCTATATTATTCTCTTGCTCAAGCCAGGTAAGGATCCGCTAGAATGCTCGTCGTATAGACCCATAGCCTTACTCAACATGGACCTTAAGATTCTGACGAAAGTCTTAGCGAGGAGGCTGGCGTTGGTTATTTCATCCCTGGTGGATGTAGACCAGACAGGTTTTATGCCGGGTAAATCCACAGATACTAACTTGAGAAGACTTTTTACGCATTTACAGCTTCCTAATGTTGATTCGGCCTGCAGGGTAATAGTCTCTATTGATATAGAAAAGGCCTTTGACTCAGCGGACTGGAATTTTATGCATACAGTTCTTGAGATTCGGCTACCATACTCGAGGCAGCCCATCTGGGCTCTTATGAGTCCCTTCGGTTGGCGATACATCGGGGTACCGGTACGGACCTCCCACTGACAGACTCTATGAAGGCCACTGTTGAGGCGTGGGTGGAGGTGGAGAAATTGGCTTGTCCTAGTTACACGGTGGTCTCCCCTTCGACTCCCCTGTGGATGAACCCGAAGCTCCAACATTTTTATAAATTTGACGACGCTGCTGGCTGGGCGGTTAAGGGGGTTAAATTGCTTAAGGACGTTACGCGTGATGGGGTACTTTTAACGTTTGACCAGTTGAAGGCCAACCATGACCTTCCTAATTCGCAATTTTTCCGGTATCTGAGACTGAGGCACGCATTCCAGACGCAGTTTGAGACGCAGACGGTTGCATCCTTTCCTTCTCGATTAGAGGACCTTGTAATGACAGAAGACTTGCCCAAAACTTTGTCGGTGACGTATAAAGAATTGTTCAAAATCAGTCCTAAGGCCTTGATAAAATGCAGAGAGCGGTGGGCGGCTGAGGTCCCTGGCATACAAGGGGAGGAGTGGGATGACATGTGGGATCGTCCATTTAAATATCTGGTGGCGGCTAGGGACCGGCTAATTCAGTTTAAATTCCTGCATAGGAGCTACTATACCCCGGCTAGGCTGGCATCGATTTATCCGTCGGTGCCCCCTGAATGTTGGAGGTGTACTTTTTCGCCAGCGGACGCACATCATGTGTTTTGGGCCTGCTCTCAGATTCAGCAGTTTTGGACTGGGGTCACGTCCTGTATAGCGGGAGTACTGGGGGTACCTGTACCTAGGGAAATCAGTGTATGTTTGCTGGGCTTGGTGGAGGAGGTGGTCCCATCCAGGGCGCATAGGACGTTACTCAGCATCCTCATGTTCTATGGGAAGAAATCTATTTTGCTCAAGTGGAGGAGTCCGGGGGCCCCAGAGATAACATTCTGGAAGGGGCTGGTGAATGCTATGCTCCTGTATTACAAGGCAACATACTTATCTCGGGGGTGTGTGGGAAAATTTGAAAAAGTGTGGAGGGCCTGGTATGAATCTGATCAGACGGTTGGGTAGAGAGGAATGGTAAATAATTTCTTAATTTTCCTACATTGTGTATTTATATTGATTTACTCCAGGTGCATCGGGACTGGGATCTGAGACGATCATTAAGCGAGGTGAAGATCCTTCTTCAAAGGAGCCCCGCGCTAGGTTTTTCGCAGGGGGAAGGGAACTGAGTAGAGGGGGAGGGAGGGTGGGCGTTCTGTTGGTTATTGCCATCTGCGATGGCTCTGTTTTTATGTACATGGTCATGTTGACCAATGGTATACTTGGTGCTATACCAAGGAATGTGTGTTTTACTATGCCAAAAAACTTTCAATAAACAGAAATTTTCCAAAAAAAAAGAGCATTATAGGCCCCTGGGCAATACAGTGCACTAGGGCCCTGTCTACACAATCACGCACCAGAATTTACTGACAAAAATTATAAAATTTACTGGCAGAACCACATTTTTTACTGCCACTGCAAAAAAAGTACCTAAAATTACAGTTTTCAGTGCCGAACAATGCAAATGTCAGTATTTAAACTATAAACATATAGCTAGTGCTATTAGCAATGTGTTTAAGTTAAACAAAAGTAAAACAAAAAAAAAATGTCATTGACATGAAGGTCAGGTTACTATAACCCAGCCAGCACAGAGTTTCCTCTTACATCAGAGTCTGCAGGATTCCTCCTTACAGTGAAAGGGAACTCTTTTGTAAAGGGGAACGCTGCAGATCATGATCTAAGAGGGGAACTCTGATGTGGAGGGGGGCTCTGGTGACCAGAGACCACCTTATATCAGAGTCCACTCCTTTCTCTTTCCCACTTACATCAGGGTCTGCAGACTGAGTTCCCCCTTGCATTGTAAGGGGGAATCCTGCAGACTCTGATGTAAAGGGGAACTCTGATGTGGGGGGCACTCTGGTGACCAGAGACCACCTTCCGTACAGTAAATACACTAAGGTAAGGGGGGTCACTAATATAGGAGGGGGAACCTTTATATCAGTGCCCCCTTACATTTTTGCATTCACTCCCCCCTTACATCAGCAACCCCCCACATTCGTGGAGGACCTGATCTTCTCTGTGATTTCCGCAAACTGGGCATGGGCAGTTCTAACCCGTCACTCTCCACAATTTTTTACTGGGGTTGCTGGGCAGCCGGTGGGCCCCCCAGGCAAGCGGGGCCCCCGGGCAACTTCCCAGCGTGCCCAATGGAAAAGATGGCCCTGGATAGGGTCTCCTCCAGCCCCTCCCACTTCACATTCCTCACTAGTCAGCTGACCTCTAGACTCTGCCCCCCAGCCATGCCATGAACTGAATGGGCGGCTCCAGGAAAAGCCCTGCTGTGCAGCCAAGAAAAGGCTGGGAGAGCAGTTCAGGCTTCAGGAACAGGGCAAATCCTCATTCGACCCCCAAGTTGAGAACTACTGCCCTAGCGAAAGTTGAAGTTGTTTTTTCAGGACGGATAGTAATTTGTTTTGATATCACACTTTAAATGAAACTGATAGAGAAAAAATAAAACACACAATTTTCTGTTAATTTTGACCACAGAAAATGTAAAAAATGAGGTACAGGTTTTCTTCTTACACAACATTTTTGTCTGGCATTAAGGCAATACCAAGCTTGCCTTTTTTCCCAACTTTGGGTAAAATATATGGTGTAGAACCATTGGTGTTTATTTAATTTCAAAGCTTTTTTCTCACATCATGACGTGACAACAAAGTACCTATCTTTGAAAAGATGTTAAAAGTCCCACAAATTTCACTATTTGAAACAGAAAACAGTCTTATGCCACGTACACACGACCGGTTTTAATGTCATGGAAAAAAACGAAAATTTTCTCGATGTGATTCTTGTCAAGCCTGCCTTGCATACACATGATCGTGAAAAAAAAATGCTCGAGCAAAGCGTGGTGACGTACAACACGTACAATGGCACTATAAAGGGGAAGTTCCATTTAAATGGCGCCACCCTTTGGGCTGATTATGCAAATTTCCCTTCTCATAACTTGCTTCTGAGCACGCACGTTTTTTTTCCTGTCGTTAAAGCCTACATACGCCTGTTTTTTACGACGAGAAAAACGACGACGTGAAAAACGATGAGAAAAAATAGAGCAGGTTCTACATTTTTAATGCCCATTTTTCTCGTTGAGAAAAATTCTCTGGAGCCTACACACAATAATTTTTAATGAACAAATTAAAAAAAAAAAAATTTCTCGTCATGAAAAATGGTCGTGTGTACATGGCATTAGTCTGTGGATGTTTTAAACATGTGTAATTAATGGTTTGGTTTTGTGTTAGAATTACTTGAAATTAAAGCAAAATTATAGATTCTGAAAAATAATGTTTTTTTGGTTTTCTTTGTATATAAGTAGGTAATGATGCTATAAATGTATTATACTGCTCATGAGAACACCACATACAGTATCCCACAAAAGTGAGTACACTACTCACATTTTTGTAAATATTTTATTATATCTTTTCATGTGACAACACTGAAGATATTACACTTTGCTACAATGTAAAGTAGTGAGAGTACAGCTTGTATAACAATGTAAATTTGCTGTCCCCTCAAAATAACTCAACACACAGCCATTAATGTCTAAACCGCTGGCAACAAAAGTGAGTACACCCCTAAGTGAAAATTTCCAAATTGGGCCCAATTAGCCATTTTCCCTCCCCAGTGTCATGTGACTAGTTAGTGTTACAAGGTCTCAGGTCTGAATGGGGATCAGGTGTGTTAAATTAGTTGTTATCGCTCTCACTCTCTCATACTGGTCACTGGTCACTGGTCACTCATGTCAAAGAACTCTCTGAGGATCTGAAAAAAATAATTGCTGTTCTACATAAAGATGGCCTAGGCCAGTGGTTCGCAACCTGGGGGTCGGGACCCCCTTGGGGTCGAATTACAATTTGCCAGGGGTCACTAAACCCCCGGGCTGTTCCTGAATCGCACACCACTCTCCCAGCCTTTTCACAGCCACCCACTCAGCCTATTCGCAGCTGCCCAGTTCACAGCATGGATGGGGGCAGAGACTAGGGGTCAGCTGACTGGTGAGGAATGTCAAGTGGGAGGGGCTGGAGGAGACCCTATTTCCTGATTTCAGCATAGGGGTCACTGCTGTGAGACACCACGAAGCCAGAGACACAGTGATTAACATTGCCTGTGATTATATTTGCCATTAAAAGTCCTCACTACAGTTCTTAGATCAGCAGATTTAATCAAGAGCACCTAAATGGGATGATCAGAACTCCCCCAGCACTGCTACTCTTACCATTCCCCCCACCCCCTCAACAAGGAGTAAGAGAATAAAAATAGAGAATACATGGAAGGGAGAGGATAGAGGGGGAGGAACAAAGAAAAAGGGAGAGAAAAAACAAGAAAGATGGCTAGAGATGGGGAAAAAAACAAGAAATTAGGATAGAGAGAGATAAAGGGAAAAGAAAGGAGAACAAATTGAAAGAGTGCTAATCCTATAATGTGGAGTGGAAGGGACTCAGGGAGCGCTAAATGTCCGTGGGTTAGGGGTGCAAATTGCTTGCATTGCCTTGGGTGCTGACAACCCATGCTACGAAAATAATTTTACTGTTAGGGGTCCCCACAACTTGGGAAATGTTATTAAGGGGTCACAGCACTAGAAAGGTTGAGAACCACTGGCCTAGGCTATAGGAAGATTGCCAAGACCCTGAAACTGAACTGCACTCAGAACAGGCCATCGCCATGGTCGACCAAAGAAGTTGAATGCACATGCTCAGCGTCATATCCAGAGGTTGTCTTTGGCAAATAGATGTGTAAGTGCTGCCAGCATTGCTGCAGGGGTTGAAGGGTGGGGGATCAGCCTGTCAGTGCTTAGACCATACGCCGCACACTGCATCAAAATGGTCTGCATGGCTATCATCCCAGAAGGAAGCCTCTTCTAAAGATAATGCACAAGCCCATTTAGTCCCTGAAGAAGATCTACACTTTGTAATAGGCGCTCCTCACGCTATCTCTTTCCTGTAGTGCGTTCCACGCTGGAACGCATTACGGTGACCGCACGATCACGTCATCGCCCGGCCCCGCGTGCGTTCCACGGTGGAATTCAGAAGTGCGCCGCGAATCGGCGATTCTCTTAAAATAGTGCAATGCACTGCACCTGGTTGCTGCCTATAAAGGCATTCAGGGTACAGTTATGCCTTGTTCTATTATTGTCGGCCGTAGCCGGCTTGGCTGCAGTAACCACAGCTACTGCCCTTTCTTAACTGGGAACAATAAATCCCTGGACAGCAAGAAACTACAGATACCATCAATCCCAGCCTGGAAACCATCCCACTCCTGCAACCCATGCCATCCAGATTGCCATTGTCGGGACACCCTAAAGAGATCTTCCTACAGGATCCCCACAAAACGGATAAGTAGACATTGTGTTACTTGTAGTGCCTTAAAAAGATCTGCTACACATATTGCTGTCATACAAGTCCTATATTAATGCTGGCTTATTTTCTATCATGTTGCTACTTGGGACTGACTGTTGTGCTTTGGCAGATTGCTGTGCAAACTTTTAAAGGAACATATACTCTCAAATAAGCTGAGCTATAGATGCCCCTCATAAGCAATTACTAGTTGCTAACGCTAACATGTACTGTCTAATAAGCTGAGCTAAAAATGCCTCTCTTATGCAATTACTGGTTGCTACCACTAATCCTATTTACTGAGTGCTTGACATGAGTTGTTTATGGGCCTATGCCCTAAGTTACTGAACATGTTCGCTCTAACTTTTCTATGCTAAGGGTTGATGGTATTCATACCAACTCCCTTAGTGGCCTAATGCATCTCTATATGTTTAAGTGATATGATGTAGAGAACCCCCAAACTCCTGTTTGTGTGGAGTGATGCCTGGGGTCCCGTACTGATAATCACTTGCATATAGAGGTGCATTGGAATCTTCTAGTGTATGTTATAATTTTAAAAGCTAAGCTCTGGTCGCATGTTGCAATGCGTCCATCGATGGTAGCTCAACGCCTTTCTTTAGAGAGAGAGATAGTGTAGAGAACCCCCAAACTCCTGTTTGTGTGGACTGATGCCTGGGGTCCAATATTGAATTCTCACATAAAGAAGTGCATTGAAATCCAGAAGAGGAAACAGAGAAGACAGCGGAGAGAAGCCTGGGCGGGGCCCGACAGAAGAGACAGGAGAGAAGACCGGGCCCACGTGGGGCCTGGCAGAAGAGGGAAGAGAGAAGACAGCGGAGAAGACCGGAGCCCGGCAGAAGAGGGAAGAGAGAAGACCGGAGCCCGGCAGAAGACAGCCAGGAGAAGCGGGGGCCCGGCAGAAGAGAGAAGACCGGCTTCCCCCCCCACAGAAAACGGCGAAGACTGGGCCTACCCCCCTTGTAAAAGAGCTTAAAGAAGAAAGGGGGGGCTCCGGCAGAAGACCCCCCAGCTGACTAATAAATTACTACAAATATCTGTGTGGTGTTTTTTTTTAATTGACATTTTCCCCCCAGGTGAATGGGTAGGGGTACAATGTACCCCATACTCATTCACATAGGGTGGGGGGCCGGGGGACACCTTATTAAAGGGGGCTCCTAGATTCCGATAAGCCCCCGCCCGCATACCCCGACAACTAACGGCCAGGGTTGTCGGGAAGAGACCCTTGTCCCTATCGACATGGGGCCAAGAGTGCTTTGGGGTGGGGGGTGCAGTGCCCCCTTGCCCGAAAGCACACACTCCCCCATGTTGAGGGCATGCGGTCTGGTACGGCTCAGGAGGGGGGGGGCGCTCGCTCGTCCCCACCCCCATTCCTGTCCGGCCAGGCGGCGTGCTTGGATAAGGGTTTGGTATGGATCTTGGGGGAACCCCTACGCTGTTTTTTTCAGCGTAGGTTTTCCCCCTTACGATCCAGACCAAATCTAAGGTTCTAATGTGCCACTGCAGGGGAACCCACGCCGTTTTTTTGTTTTAAATTTGGCGCGGAGTTCCCTTCATGGTCAGCGCAAGCTGAAAACGATTCGGGAATTCACGTGCGCCACCTCAAACCGCGCAAAGGCTGCTACGCCGCTTGGGATTTACCAAGATTTTGCCGGCGTAGTGAGGCGGCGTGCTTGAATTTCCGTAATCCCCGCTCACGCATGCGCAGTACACAAATACTTAGGCGTACTTGCAGCGTACGGCGATCGTGGGTGGGGACGCGCCTGATTTAAATTGAAGACGCCCCCTAGCCCCGGAATTTGAATTCCGCCGGGGGATTTACGATACGCCGCCGCAAGTTTTGAGGTAAGTGCTTTCTGAATTAAGCACTTGTCTCAAAAACTTGCACCGGCGGATCGTAAATCAGATAGGTTACGCGGATCTAAAGATCCGCTAACCTATCTGAATCCGGCCCCGTCTGTCCTGACAAAGGGGTAATGATTTAAAAGCTGGACTCCTCCATTGTATGTTAATGAGGGGAAACTTAGTCAGCTCTTAGCATTTCTATTGGGACAGACTCACTCTGAACTTGTTCTGATTTCTTTCTGCCATGACACCCTCCAAGAAACATCTAAAAGATAAGAAATAAATATTAAAAAAAATATATATATACAGGTCATTCTCAAAAAATTTGCATATTGTGATAAAGTTCATTATTTTCTGTAATGTACTGATAAACATTAGACTTTCATATATTTTAGATTCATTACACACAACTGAAGTAGTTCAAGCCTTTTTATTGTTTTAATATTGATGATTTTGGCATACAGCTCGTGAAAACCCAAAATTCCTATCTCAAAAAATTAGCATATTTCATCCGACCAATAAAAGAAAAATGTTTTTAATAAAAAAAAAGTCAACCTTCAAATAATTATGTTCAGTTATGCACTCAATACTTGGTCGGGAATCCTTTTGCAGAAATGACTGCTTCAATGCGGCGTGGCATGGAGGCAATCAGCCTGTGGCACTGCTGAGGTGTTATGGAGGCCCAGGATGCTTCGGTAGCGGCCTTAAGCTCATCCAGAGTGTTGGGTCTTGCGTCTCTCAACTTTCTCTTCCCAATATCCCACAGATTCTCTATGGGGTTCAGGTCAGGAGAGTTGGCAGGCCAATTGAGCACAGTAATACCATGGTCAGTAAACCATTTACCAGTGGTTTTGGCACTGTGAGCAGGTGCCAGGTCGTACTGAAAAATGAAATCTTCATCTCCATAAAGCTTTTCAGCAGATGGAAGCATGAAGTGCTCCAAAATCTCCTGATAGCTAGCTGCATTCACCCTGCCCTTGATAAAACACAGTGGACCAACACCAGCAGCTGACATGGCACCCCAGACCATCACTGACTGTGGGTACTTGACACTGGACTTCAGGCATTTTGGCATTTCCCTCTCCCCAGTCTTCCTCCAGACTCTGGCACCTTGATTACCGAATGACATGCAAAATTTGCTTTCATCCGAAAAAAGTACTTTGGACCACTGAGCAACAGTCCAGTGTTGCTTCTCAGTAGCCCAGGTCAGGCGCTTCTGCCGCTGTTTCTGGTTCAAAAGTGGCTTGACCTGGGGAATGCGGCACCTGTAGCCCATTTCCTGCACACGCCTGTACACGGTGGCTCTGGATGTTTCTACTCCAGACTCAGTCCACTGCTTCCGCAGGTCCCCCAAGGTCTGGAATCGGTCCTTCTCCACAATCTACCTCAGGGTCCGGTCACCTCTTCTCGTTGTGCAGCGTTTTCTGCCACACTTTTTCCTTCCCACAGACTTCCCACTGAGGTGCCTTGATACAGCACTCTGGGAACAGCCTATTCGTTCAGAAATTTCTTTCTGTGTCTTACCCTCTTGCTTGAGGGTGTCAATGATGGCCTTCTGGACAGCAGTCAGGTCAGCAGTCTTACCCATGATTGCGGTTTGGAGTAATGAACCAGGCTGGGAGTTTTTAAAAGCCTCAGGAATCTTTTGCAGGTGTTTAGAGTTAATTAGTTGAATCAGATGATTAGGTTAAGAGCTCGTTTAGAGAACCTTTTCATGATATGCTAATTTTTTGAGATAGGAATTTTGGGTTTTCATGAGCTGTATGCCAAAATCATCAATATTAAAACAATAAAAGGCTTGAACTACTTCAGTTGTGTGTAATGAATCTAAAATATATGAAAGTCTAATGTTTATCAGTACATTACAGAAAATAATGAACTTTATCACAATATGCTAATTTTTTTAGAATGACCTGTATTTATATATATATGTAGCACCTGGCTACTTTCATAGCAGGTGCTGCTGTAAATTTAGAGGGGATCAGAGAGTTATGTAAAGAGGGGTGTGTAATGGCGCTTGCTAGTGAAAAAAATAAAAAAATTGATGTCAAATAACGCACAGCAACGTATGGATATTGACCAAAGGAATCCAATATATGTGTTCCACTCCTATTTTTCCTCAGAAGCCCTTCATAGCATCCACAGCTAAGATGTAAAGGGTGGGAATAGTGAGATTGATAAAAATGAAATAAAGACTAAAAATAATTTAAATTTTGATTTGATTTAAAGTCAATAAATAATGTGAATAATAGTTATAAATCCAGTGCTAACACCAAAAACAGCAAAAAACAGTGATGTCGTGAATAATAATGATCATGTGTAGTCCAAAAAAACAAGGTGAAAACATCTCAATAGTGTTGATAAAAAAGATACAAAAAATATACATTTTGCTAAAATAAAATTATTAAATATTCATGCATAAGAAAATCTATATAAAAATAAATTATATATAAATATAAATAAAGTTCAAAATCTTCAGTGTTCCAAATAAATTCCAGCGCTTGATGGAATAATCAAAAAGTGCAAAAGAGCTGTAGTATAATAATACAGTTAATAAGGTGCTTGATTCCAAAAATTCCCAAAGGTGCAAATAGTGTTTGTTGAAATTATATAAAATTAGTGCTGCAATCCACCGCACGATACTCCAGTATAGTTTGTGCAGACCCAAAGTGAAGGTAACACTAGCCTCTCACCTCACAACAGGTTAAACCAGCCTGTTAGATGTAATTAGGGCTCAGCAGCACACACTCTGGAGCCAGGAAGGCTAAGGTCATTCCAAACGTCCGGCAAAAAGGTTCATCCAGACCACTCTCAATGAAAATAAAATGCAAGCTCCATAGTGTAGTAAATCCAGTAAATTTATTAAACAAATAGAAGCACTCACATTTAAGATCGATGTAAACAGCATGCAGATGATTTACAGCGAATGTTCAGTATAGGCAGCAGATCTCCGCTCTCGGCCGCGAGCGGAGATGACGTCACCGAGGGCACTTCTCCTTCACCTGACGCGTTGCGTAGCAGATCAACGCTACTTAATCATAGGTATGGAAGTGCCGTGGGTGATGGTGACTTTAAATAGGGCTGCGGACGCGCGCTCATCGGCACATCCGGTTAGAAAATACAACTATTTAAATGGCTACAATGATAAAAGTACTGTGACATCCATTGTGAATATTGGCAAAATTATAATAATGATGAACACGGCATTAACGTTCATGTATTAGTATGTGTTAACATAATGACTCCCTCTAGTGGTTGAAAATCATATGTGCATATAGATGGGAAAGGCACAGATAAGGCTACAGGTATTAGAGCTCCCTCAAGTGGGCAGCTACAGAACTGGATTCAAATACAACTTTGTATGAGGCCAATAACACTCAATACCTTGAAAGCAAATAATAAATACTCCCTCTATTGGATATTAAAGAGATTGAGAGGAATAATGCTAATGATCCTTTTCACATAAGACTCCCTATCAACAATTAAAATCTGAATAAAAACCACCCAAAACAATAAAATCTTGTAATGGTAGAATAAAATAGGTTAAAAGATGGAATAAAATAATCAATGGTGCATCAATTTAAAATCTTGATTTAAAACCACTAAGAACAGGTTGTTGCCATAGAGATAAAAAATCTCAAGAATCTAAAACTTGGAGATAAAACAATTCAGATCGAATTCTATGTTATGACCATTGGGGGACAGAGTGCATAATTCGTGAATCCACCGAGATTCAGCTTGACTAATTTTCTGCACTTTGTTATCCCCCCTCCAATGCGGTTTGTACTTTTCAATGCCCCATACCTTAAGAGAAGAAGGGTCTTTGTTGTGGAAGCGCTCATAATGGCGGGATAAGCTGTGTTTTGAGAAACCATTTTTTATGTTTTGTGTGTGTTCACGCAATCTTTTCCAAAGGGGTCTTTTTTTTCTTCCCACATATTGGATTTGGCATGGACACTCTAAGAGATATACAACACCTTCCGTTCTACATGAGATAAAATCTTTGATTTTGTAGTCTCTCCCTGTAAAACTTGATCTAAAGGTTTCTTTTTTCTTCTTACTTTCTTTGGTGTGTTTACAAGTGAAGCAGGTTTTACATGGATAGTAACCTTTTTCGTTAAAAAAGGAAAAACTCTTCTTTTCAGGGTGATCCAGGACATTCTTTGCAATAAATGTGAGGAATACAGCGCAGGTCTATGAATATAATTAATGATGACGTGATGTCAAAATAAATTGTGTGTGTGGCTGCTGCAGCAAGAAAATGTTAGATGAACAAATGATATAGAATGTAAAGATGACTGATGCTGCGCTGCTAGTATACTGTGTATGTGTAAATCATTACCAACATGATATGGCAAACATTGTACAAACCACAAGAAAAAAAGTGCTTATGTGCTAAAATTACAAAGTGAAATAGTGCACAGAAATGTATATAGTCCGTATAGCTGTGGTCAGCTAAAAGATGGTTAAATTTAACAAATCTTCATGTAAACACCGAGTTGTGTTGGAAAGAAAATCCACAATGAGTGTATGACAGCTGATTGAAGCACCTCCACCTCAAGTAAATATTCTGCTTACCGAACACCAAATAATAAATCGCATGTAGCACTGAATCTGAAAGCCTCCGTTCCCCAGCTAGGTTCTTCCACACCAGATGGGAAAAATATGGATAATCCTTAGCCTGAACGCACTCGTGCGTTGAACCCAGGAGTGAAAACAAGAAGGGCAAACATAGGGTAGTACTGCTAACAAAGCGATTTATTGATAAAATAAAATTTATGCACTCACATGTCCAAAGTAGTACATAGGCGTGTATTTAAAATGTAAAAGCCGGCCGGCTTAAATAATCCGCTCGTTCCTTCCGGATAGTCGCGGGCAAACAGTGATGACGTCAGCACGCCGTTCCTCCCGGGAGGAACGGCGTGCTGACGTCATCACTGTTTGCCCGCGACTATCCGGAAGGAACGAGCGGATTATTTAAGCCGGCCGGCTTTTACATTTTAAATACACGCCTATGTACTACTTTGGACATGTGAGTGCATAAATTTTATTTTATCAATAAATCGCTTTGTTAGCAGTACTACCCTATGTTTGCCCTTCTTGTTTTCACTCCTGGGTTCAACGCACGAGTGCGTTCAGGCTAAGGATTATCCATATTTTTCCCATCTGGTGTGGAAGAACCTAGCTGGGGAACGGAGGCTTTCAGATTCAGTGCTACATGCGATTTATTATTTGGTGTTCGGTAAGCAGAATATTTACTTGAGGTGGAGGTGCTTCAATCAGCTGTCATACACTCATTGTGGATTTTCTTTCCAACACAACTCGGTGTTTACATGAAGATTTGTTAAATTTAACCATCTTTTAGCTGACCACAGCTATACGGACTATATACATTTCTGTGCACTATTTCACTTTGTAATTTTAGCACATAAGCACTTTTTTTCTTGTGGTTTGTACAATGTTTGCCATATCATGTTGGTAATGATTTACACATACACAGTATTCTTTGCAATAAGGTCTCTCAAAGTTGGGGCCCTCCTGTAAGTAAATAAAGGTCTCTCAGGGAGTACACTTGTCAAGTGGCGATCCCCCTTCACAATATGCCAGTATTTCCTGCAGATGGTTTCTACCTGTTTATGTTGGACACTATAGTCCATTATAAGGGGTACCCCTCCAGCAAAGGTATTGTTTTTTGTGGAGTCCTGGATAAGAGAGTTTCGGTCCAAGGCCATCCCTTTCTGTATTTTCTTATCAATAAAATCTTGTTGGTAACCTTTCTCTACAAATCTTTTCCCAATAAAATCAGCCTGTTTTAAAAAAGTGTCATCCTTAGTGCAATTTCTCCTCAATCTTAAAAGCTGTCCCTTCGGTATGTTTTGCAACCAAGGTGAGTGGTGGCAGCTGTCTAGGGGTAAGTAGCTGTTTCTATCCACAGTTTTAAAATAGGTCTGCGTTATCAGTTTTGTTCCTTCTTTGATGATTTCAAGGTCTAGGAAATTGATTTTCTCATCACTGATTTCCCAGGAGAGTACAATGTTCTTATTATTTGTGTTAAGATAAAAACCAAAATCCGTCAACTTTTCCCTATTCCCCGACCATATAATTAAAATGTCATCAATAAAACGTTTGTATAAAAGCAATTCTTTTGGTTTTCTATTGTATAGGTGTCCAACAATTGTATCAGATGTTTCGTGTCACATAAATATGATTCAGTCTTCCTTACTAAGGGCTGGAGAAACCAGTCGATGTATTCTCCAATTCTAGCCCCTACTGAATTTATTCCGTTGACGATTGGTCTTCCTGGAGGATTTTCCCTGGATTTGTGGATTTTTGGAAGGGTGTATATAACTGGAATCCTACCCCCACTGGTTGTAAATATTTACCTTCTTTTTTGGTTAAAAGTCCTTTCTTAATTCCTCCTTTCACCAAACCAGCCAAATCATCTTTATATCGAACTATAGGGTTACCAGGAAGTTTGAGGTAGGTGGTGCCATCACTTAACTGTCGTTCTATCTCTTTTTGGTTCACCACAACATCTTTTCTTTGTTCCAATTTTCTAATTCCATTCTTTATATCTCCTGGGTCGTGTATCTTCTTTACCTTCAGATCTTGCAGATCTTTTAAAACCAATCGTCTAAAAGCTTCAATATGGCCTTCATTGCTCACTGGTGGATTGAAGACGGATTTGTTTCTCAAATTGCTATGTAGCACATCATTTTCAATGGTAATATTTCTTGCACATCCTTCAGTGGGGTGTAGGATTTCGGTTATATACACCCTTCCAAAAATCCACAAATCCAGGGAAAATCCTCCAGGAAGACCAATCGTCAACGGAATAAATTCAGTAGGGGCTAGAATTGGAGAATACATCGACTGGTTTCTCCAGCCCTTAGTAAGGAAGACTGAATCATATTTACGTGACACGAAACATCTGATACAATTGTTGGACACCCTTGTACTGGATGGTGACTCGGTATACATGGCCACAGCCGATGTCGCATCCTTGTACACCATCATTGACCATAAAGAAGCTATTCAGGCAACCAGCTGGGGACTAAATGGTCTAAGCGATCTAAAGGATACACAAAAAAAGTTTATCACACAGTGCTTGGAATATAGTTTGGATCACAATTACTTTTGGTATCAAAACAATTATTTTAAACAAGTATGTGGCATTGCCATGGGCGCCAAATATGCACCGAGCGTGGCAAATCTATACATGGCTGAGTGGGAAGAGGAAGTCCTATACAATAGAAAACCAAAAGAATTGCTTTTATACAAACGTTTTATTGATGACATTTTAATTATATGGTCGGGGAATAGGGAAAAGTTGACGGATTTGGGTTTTTATCTTAACACAAATAATAAGAACATTGTACTCTCCTGGGAAATCAGTGATGAGAAAATCAAAGAAAATCAAAGAAGGAACAAAACTGATAACGCAGACCTATTTTAAAACTGTGGATAGAAACAGCTACTTACCCCTAGACAGCTGCCACCACTCACCTTGGTTGCAAAACATACCGAAGGGACAGCTTTTAAGATTGAGGAGAAATTGCACTAAGGATGACACTTTTTTAAAACAGGCTGATTTTATTGGGAAAAGATTTGTAGAGAAAGGTTACCAACAAGATTTTATTGATAAGAAAATACAGGATGTGATGGCCTTGGACCGAAACTCTCTTATCCAGGACTCCACAAAAAACAATACCTTTGCTGGAGGGGTACCCCTTATAATGGACTATAGTGTCCAACATAAACAGGTAGAAACCATCTGCAGGAAATACTGGCATATTGTGAAGGGGGATCGCCACTTGACAAGTGTACTCCCTGAGAGACCTTTATTTACTTACAGGAGGGCCCCAACTTTGAGAGACCTTAATGCAAAGACTGTCCTGGATCCCCCTGAAAAGAAGAGTTTTTCCTTTTTTAACGAAAAAGGTTACTATCCATGTAAAACCTGCTTCACTTGTAAACACACCAAAGAAAGTAAGAAGAAAAAAGAAACCTTTAGATCAAGTTTTACAGGGAGAGAATACAAAATCAAAGATTTTATCTCATGTAGAACGGAAGGTGTTGTATATCTCTTAGAGTGTCCATGCCAAATCCAATATGTGGGAAGAAAAAAAAGACCCCTTTGGAAAAGATTGCATGAACACACACAAAACATAAAAAATGGTTTCTCAAAACACAGCTTATCCCACCATTATGAGCGCTTCCACAACAAAGACCCTTCTTCTCTTAAGGTATGGGGCATTGAAAAGTACAAACCGCATTGGAGGGGGGATAACAAAGTGCAGAAAATTAGTCAAGCTGAATCTCGGTGGATTCACGAATTATGCACTCTGTCCCCCAATGGTCATAACATAGAATTCGATCTGAATTGTTTTATCTCCAATTTTTAGATTCTTGTGATTTTTTATCTCTATGGCAACAACCTGTTCTTAGTGGTTTTAAATCAAGATTTTAAATTGATGCACCATTGATTATTTTATTCCATCTTTTAACCTATTTTATTCTACCATTACAAGATTTTATTGTTTTGGGTGGTTTTTATTCAGATTTTAATTGTTGATAGGGAGTCTTATGTGAAAAGGATCATTAGCATTATTCCTCTCAATCTCTTTAATATCCACTAGAGGGAGTATTTATTATTTGCCTTCAAGGTATTGAGTGTTATTGGCCTCATACAAAGTTGTATTTGAATCCAGTTCTGTAGCTGCCCACTTGAGGGAGCTCTAATACCTGTAGCCTTATCTGTGCCTTTCCCATCTATATGCACATTATGATTTTCAACCACTAGAGGGAGTCATTATGTTAACACATACTAATACATGAACGTTAATGCCGTGTTCATCATTATTATAATTTTGCCAATATTCACAATGGATGTCACAGTACTTTTATCATTGTAGCCATTTATATAGTTGTATTTTCTAACCGGATGTGCCGATGAACGCGCGTCCGCAGCCCTATTTAAAGTCACCATCACCCACGGCACTTCCATACCTATGATTAAGTAGCGTTGATCTGCTATGCAACGCGTCAGGTGAAGGAGAAGTGCCATCGGTGACGTCATCTCCGCTCGCGGCCGAGAGCGGAGATCTGCTGCCTATAATGAACATTCGCTGTAAATCATCTGCATGCTGTTTACATCGATCTTAAATGTGAGTGCTTCTATTTGTTTAATAAATTTACTGAATTTACTACACTATGGAGCTTGCATTTTATTTTCATTGAGAGTGGTCTGGATGAACCTTTTTGCCGGACGTTTGGAATGACCTTAGCCTTCCTGGATCCAGAGTGTGTGCTGCTGAGCCCTAATTACATCTAACAGGCTGGTTTAACCTGTTGTGAGGTGAGAGGCTAGTGTTACCTTCACTTTGGGTCTGCACAAACTATACTGGAGTATCGTGCGGTGGATTGCAGCACTAATTTTATATAATTTCAACAAACACTATTTGCACCTTTGGGAATTTTTGGAATCAAGCACCTTATTAACTGTATTATTATACTACAGCTCTTTTGCACTTTTTGATTATTCCATCAAGCGCTGGAATTTATTTGGAACACTGAAGATTTTGAACTTTATTTATATTTATATATAATTTATTTTTATATAGATTTTCTTATGCATGAATATTTAATAATTTTATTTTAGCAAAATGTATATTTTTTGTATCTTTTTTATCAACACTATTGAGATGTTTTCACCTTGTTTTTTTGGACTACACATGATCATTATTATTCACGACATCACTGTTTTTTGCTGTTTTTGGTGTTAGCACTGGATTTATAACTATTATTCACATTATTTATTGACTTTAAATCATTATTTTTAGTCTTTATTTCATTTTTATCAATCTCACTATTCCCACCCTTTACATCTTAGCTGTGGATGCTATGAAGGGCTTCTGAGGAAAAATAGGAGTGGAACACATATATTGGATTCCTTTGGTCAATATCCATACGTTGCTGTGCGTTATTTGACATCTATTTTTTAATTTTTTCCACTAGCAAGCGCCATTACACACCCCTCTTTACATATGTCATTTGGTGCGTGAGCACTGTTTTGGTAGTGGCTGCTGCTTTCTTAATTTATTATTTATTGTCGATAATTTTAATTGACTATTAAGTTGCTTATGGTTAGGTTGGTTTTGCGCATTAGTTCCCCCCTGTATACATGATCAGAGAGTTAGTTGCCTCTGACCATGTTTATTTGGCTAAATTTAAGTGCCTCTGTTCCAGCTCTGGCTGTACTGTACATGCTTGTTGTCTGGGGACTCTCCCTCCCCCCCCCAGACAACAGGTGGCAGCAGTGAGGTCAGGGTCGTGTGGATGCTTCTCCTCTGCAGCCAATCAGGAGGGTTGATCGCCTTGCTGTGCATACTGGGGAGAGGTATTTAGGGGGAAGACGCCATTGGTTCGGGTCGTCGTTCCCGCGCTATCCGCCTGGGCAGTCGTCCCACCACCCCCGTGTGTGGCCCTCCTGGGCGGAGTGTGTTGCAGTGTTCCTGGCTCTGGGGCCACGTTGGTCCGGAGCATTAAAGGGGTTGTAATGGTTTGTTTTTTATTTTCTAAATAGGTTCCTTTAAGCTAGTGCAGTGTTGGTTCACTTACTGTTTCCTTTCATTTCCCTTCTAAATGTATTTTTTTTCTTTGTTTTCTTTGTCTGAATTTCTCACTTCCTGTTCCTCCTCAGTAAGGTGTTCAGTAAGCTGTTCTAAATGACTAAATGATGGTGGAAAGCTTACTGAGGAGAAACAGGAAGTGAGAAATTCAAACAAAGAAAAAAAACATTTAGAAGGGAAATCGAAGGAAAAGGTAAGTGAACCAACAATGCACTAGCTTAAAGGAACTAATTTAGAGAATAAAAGACGAACCTTTACAACCCCTTTAATCTACCTCGCAGACTTAGTAGACAGACTGAGTCTGCAATTTGCAAATGGTCCTGGGCTGTCTGTCCCGTGGGAGGAACTCAATTGATGGAGAGCCTGTCTGGGGGATACCGAGAACGAGGCTGGGGTCTCAGGAGAGGCCTACTTGCTCATCGAAGGACATTTTGTATCTGAGAGGCTGGACTATGGTTGCCTATCAGTTCCTGACATAACTAAAGCTGTTTGAAGGAGATCCGGGTGCTGAATCCAGTTGAGAAGGATTTTGGACCGAGACTATCTCCACCTTTAGGAAGGTCTGTGGCAGAGACTTCACCCTAAAGTTTCCAAGCGACACTCTGGCTGCTAGGCTGGAGAGAGAGGCCTATCCAGGTGCACTATACCCACTCTGGCTAGAGTGGCGAAGGAAGCTGTCGTTGGAAGCAGGACTGTTTCCAGTAACCAGTCTGAACCAGTCTTAACCCTGAATCCGCCATCTTCTATTTCTTCTATCCCTTCACCTATTGCTACTTTTACCATTTTTACCCCGTTGGGTAATAAAGGACAGAAAAGACATTAACTTTATTACAGCTCTCATCCAGTACCCTAGACGGCAGGAAGAAAGAGGTTACTTGTCACCCAAATAAAACCAGCAGCTCCTTCAGGGGGTGGTGCTACACGTGAGGGCTCGTCCGGGATTGGCTGTTTCCTCTGGCAACAAGACTGAGTATTTTATTCCGCCATTGAGAGTCTGAAATTGTCATGGTGTTGGACTGTGCCGGTGGAGAAGGGGTTAAATTCACATGTTGAAAAGTTCTGGGCGCACGTGCAACGGAGTGACGTGTTCCAGCAGCGTACTCAGAAAAGAACTCAAAGTGGAATGAGTTACCCACCCCTGCGTGAGATGCAGGCAAGTTTGGCGCCAAAGGAAAGAGTGTTTTGCCCGCCCCAAGAGAGAGGATCGTGCAGACATGAAAGCATACCCGACGCCAAACGAAAGGCTGAGGCCTATTAAACCCGATTCCTGTCCCCATAGGAGCTTCCCTAACGGACACTGGAATTCGCATGAAGACGCAGGGGCAGTTTGTGCTGTATTCTAGCTGTGGCATGGAGGCACTCTGTGTGTCTTGCCCCAGGTGCACAGAATTGATGGTCCGGATCCATCGGTGTGCGAGGTGCGGTGAGTACCTCTTTCAAGTGGATCAGCCCACAGAGTCGCCCCGCGCTTATCGAGTGAATTGGGTCACAGGGATTGCTTCGGGGGTAGTGCTAAATATTTATACACAGTATCTCACAAAAGTGAGTACACCCCTCACATGAGGTGCCATATTATGAAGCTTTCTCAAATCTGGCTCCTCTCCTGTATGGACAATTACTTGCTTACTGTGATTTCACTGAACACTGTGAGCCTGCCCCATTCATATTTATTTTTTTTTAAATCGTGGGGGTTCAGCATCACATGTAGCTGTTACCTCAGTGTTTGCTAAAAACCCTCACTCCTCCAGACTGACTGACATCCACCTATAATGTATTCATATTTAAATGTTTATATTTTCATAACTCCTCCCCAAGTTTCAGCCCATTGCTAGCATCAGGGCCAAGGTGGGGTGCTGGGATAATTTCAGGAGGCTATATACAGCACTCTTGCTGGCCCCTCCAACTAGCAATGATCTGACTGCATTACACAGATGAGCACATAGACCCAGTGATAAAAAAAAGAAAAGAAAGAAGGGGGTGTGTAAAGAAAGCGGAAAGACTTTTAAACCTTTCTTCTTTAAATGCACCCCCCTCTTGTTCCAAGAGCTGCTGAATCAAAGCAATGTGGCTCAGCACAAAGAGACACTGGTACTTAAAACTATGCATCTGAAACAATGTATGTTGAAAGTGTAGAAAAAAATGACATAAGAAATGCATTACCTTTGTTGCTTCATGTGGTGAGAAGTGCAACACATTTGGTCCTTTAAGTAAGTTTATGATATGAAATCGTCATCTTCCAGGTGACAGTAGATATCAAGTAACAGGGAATCGGAAATTAGTGCAGTTGTTTAAGCGGCTGCCTCAAATAATTTGGAAATGACTGGCTTAAATTCCACATTCAGTACAAAGGAAACACAGAAGTGTAAAGTTACCAACCGGTAACCAAATCCTTCTGCTCAGCAGTGTGACTGTATTGCCCTCTCTTCAGTGTGATAGCTGCTCAGCAACAATTTTTAGTATATTGTATAACCCCAGTCTTACTTCCCGGCATATCACAAATCTACATGACCATACAGTCATACTCACAACCCCTAGATCTAAAACAGGATCACACCGTGTTCTGTTTAATCGGTGCCTAAAACTTTTAATTTTAGTAAGCAGTAAAATAATTTAATATGATTATCTCACACTAAAGTTCAGGTCCCCCCCCCAAAAAAACAACAACTTATACTCACCTAGGTGGATCCGATGATGTATCTGTGCCCCGCCACCTCAACACTGAGAACTGAGCGATCATACACCCCTGATTGCTCAGTTCTCCCCTCCGCGCTAAACAGACAATATTGACTGTCAGTCACCAGCTCTCTGCTCTGCCCCTCCAGCACTCACTGGATCGCTAAACTGTGCAGGAGGTGGGAGTGGCTAGATCAGTCTCTCAGTCCAGACTGCTGGTTGGATCCTGACTGTAAAGCCTTGACCGACTGAGTGATGTCCCAACTGCCATGCCATCAGTACACGAATACCCTAGACACAATACACGCTTGCTCCTGACGAGCGACAATAAGTCACGAAACGCGTAGAGCCAACAGATTTTGTATTTCAATTACGTGTCCTATCAGCATTTTCCATATTGCACCAATTGTTTCCTGTCTGTGCATCCTGGATTCCGTCACTGTTTTTTGGTGTTTATTCATTGTATGGACTGTTCTGAACTATGCATTACAATAAATATAATATAATATTATATAATAATATAATAATATACATTTTAATTTTTGCACATTCTATCGTCCCTCTCCTTGTTAGGAATTAGAGTAACTTTTAATCATGCAGGTATCTATTCATGTGTATATTTATCATTTTTGCTGAATAATAGAATATAGCTACTTATGAATCAATTATGTGTTATTAACCAGAAAGAATACGTTTTGTGGACAAGTATCAGTAGTCACAGGCACCTCACCCCAATGATAAGAAAAAATGAGAAGGGGGGGGGGGGAAAGGGGGTAACCAAAAGGACCCCGGGGCTTTTGAACGGTGCAAATAGATAATCAGACAAAATTTGATTATAAAATTAGAAAATATAATTTATTACACAAATAATTAATATGCCATAAATACGATAAATTTGAAATACATCTCGATTAAATACGTGATATCAAGACGAAGCATTGTTTAAGTCAGCTCTACATGTTTCACTCCGACGAGTTTCTTCAGGAGCTTTCAGACATACAATGCTAAATATCAAAAGAAAAAACAACAAGACATATAATTAAATGACTGTTGAAAACAATCATTTATATATCAATACATTTTGGTAAATAATGTCAAAAAAGGGGAAAAGAAAAATATTGATCATGAATACATCAGTTATTGTAGATAATGCATGCTCAAGGATCTCAACTACATATAAACAGGGGCCAAAAGTAAAAACAATAATATTTACTTACCAAAAAGGTAAAACAGCAAAAGACAGCAGACCATACATGAAGGAACCAGAGTCATCAGGGAAAACAGAATAGTTCAGGAGAACCACAGCAGGATTTTAAGCCATTAATGGAATTAATCTGAAAAATCAGGAAAGCACATGTGGAAACACATATGCAAACTACTCTCAGTTGTATTATGCAACAGTGGGTAAAGAGAATATACACTCCAAAAACTTGTTATAATGAACAATATATGTAATATATATACCTGTCAATAGTAAGCAAAAATGCCTATTTTTGTGTGTTTTTTCAGCGCTGCTGCGCTGTCTATTCCATTTGCCTTCCAGCTATCTTGTACTGGAAACCTTTCCAGCCTCCAAAATGGCGCCGATCGTTTTTGGACCTGATGACTCTGGTTCCTTCATGTATGGTCTGCTGTCTTTTGCTGTTTTACCTTTTTGGTAAGTAAATATTATTGTTTTTACTTTTGGCCCCTGTTTATATGTAGTTGAGATCCTTGAGCATGCATTATCTACAATAACTGATGTATTCATGATCAATATTTTTCTTTTCCCCTTTTTTGACATTATTTACCAAAATGTATTGATATATAAATGATTGTTTTCAACAGTCATTTAATTATATGTCTTGTTGTTTTTTCTTTTGATATTTAGCATTGTATGTCTGAAAGCTCCTGAAGAAACTCGTCGGAGTGAAACATGTAGAGCTGACTTAAACAATGCTTCGTCTTGATATCACGTATTTAATCGAGATGTATTTCAACTTTATCGTATTTATGGCATATTAATTATTTGTGTAATAAATTATATTTTCTAATTTTATAATCAAATTTTGTCTGATTATCTATTTGCCCCGTTCAAAAGCCCCGGGGTCCTTTTGGTTACCCCCTTTCCCCCCCCCCCCTTCTCATGTGTTATTAACCAGTTAATGACCCGCCCATAGACAAAGGACGTCTACAGGGTGGTTCGTTAACTCTGTGAGGACCTCCATGGACATCCTCCCAGAATCGCACTCTTGCGCGCCCCCTGGGAGTGTCGCGCACACAGGAGTGTCCGTGACCGCCAGGTCCAGGGAACCCAGCTCTTCACGGATCACGGTAAATTGACGCTGATAGTGGCTGTTTACCACGTGATCGATCCGCTAAATAAGGGAGCAATCACTTGTAAACAAACCAGCGTCATGTCATGATGCTGGTTCCTCGCTCCCCTCTCTGTACCGATCGGTACAGTGTGAGAGGGGAGAGATCCAATCCATCCCTGCCCTACTCTGAAATACTCTGCCATACTCTGCAATACCCTGCAACACCCTGCCATACTCTGCAATACCCTGCAACACTCTCCCATACTCTGCAATACCCTGCCATACTCTGTAATACCCTGCCATACCCTGCAATACCCTGCCATACCCTGCAATACTCTGCCATACTCTGCAATACCCTGCAACACCCTGCCATACTCTGCAATACCCTGACATACCTATTTAAATTTTTTGTAAATACCCTGACATACTCTGTAATACCCTGCCATACCCTGCAATAGCATGCCATACCCTGCAATACTCTGAAATACCCTGCAATACTCTGCGATACCCAGCCATACTCTGCGATATCCAGCCATACTTTGTGATACCCAGCCATACCCAGCCATACTCTGCAATACCCAGCCATACTCTGCAATACCGAGCCATACTCTGCAATACCGAGCCGTACTCTGTGATACCCAGCCATACCCGGCCATACTCAGCCATACCCGGCCATGCTCTGCCATACCCGTCCATGCTCAGCTTTACTTGGCCTCTGTATGTGGCCAGGCTGTGAAAGTCTCACACATGTTGTATCGCCATACTCAGGAGGAGCAAGAGAATCTATTTTGTGGTGTCATTTTTGGCATGTACATGCTATGTGTAAGAAACATTGTATAAACCGACAACTTTGTGTTAAAAAAATATGCGTTTTAACCACTTCCCACCATATGACGTCCTTGATTTGTGTGAGGATATCTGAATGATGCCTGCAGCTACAGGCATCATTCAGATATCAGCTTTTTCAGCCGACAATTCCCTACACTTTAAGAATGATCATAGCGGCTGTTCCACTGCTTGATCATTCTTACAGGAGTTGAGAAGGGATGCCCCCCCCCTCCCGCCGCCCTCCGGTGCTTCTACCGACTCACTGCTACGATCGAAGCCAGGATCGTTTTTTTTTTCATTTTTTTATTTCAGGCTTCCCAGCCTAGAGGTGAGATGTGGGGTCTTATTGACCCCATATCTCAATGTAAAGAGGACCTGTCATGCCATATTCCTATTACAAGGGATGTTTATAGGAATAAAAGGGATCAAAACATTAATTTTTGGGGAAAAATTTGTCAAACTAAAATAAATAAAGTAAATAACAATAACAAAACAATAAATTTTTTTTTAAAGTGCCCCTGTCCCCGTTTGCTCGCATTCAGAAGCGAACGCATACATAAGTCCTGCCCACATATGAAAAGGGTGTTCAAACCACACCTGTGAGGAACGTTAGAGCGAGAACAATAATTTTGGCCCTGGACCTCCTCTGTAAGTAAAAACCAGTAAAGATATTTAAAGCGTTGCCTATGGGGATTTTTAAGTAGCGAAGTTTGATGCCATTCCACGAGCGTGTGCAATTTTGAAGGGTGACATGTTAGGTATCTATTTACTCAGCGTAACTTCATCTTTCACATTATGTAAATAGTCTAACTTTACTATTTATTTTTAAAGCACAAAACTGTTTTTTTTCACAAAAAACGCATTCGAAAAATTGCTGAGCAAATACTGTGCAAGATAAAAAGTTGCAACGACCGCCATTGTATTCTCCATGGTCTTTGATAAAAAAAAAAACATATATAATGTTTTAGGATTCTATGTAATTTTCTAGCAAATAAATTATGATTTTTACATGTAGGAGAGAAATGTCAGAATTGGCCTGGGTGCTCCAGAACACCTGAAGGTGCTCCCTGCATGTTGGGCCTCTGTATGTGACCACGCAGTGTAATAGTCTCACACATGTGGTATCGCCATACTCGGAAGTAATAGCAGAACGTGTTTTGGGGTGTAATATGTAGTATGCATATGCTGTGTGTGAGAAATAACTTGCTAATACGACAATTTTGTGAAGAAAAATAAAATCTTGTTTTTGCAAAGAATTGTGGGAAAAAATGACAACTTCAAAAAACTCACTATGCCTCTTTAATGTCTTCTTTAATGTCTTCTTTCCAAAAAGGGGTCATTTGTTTTTTTTTTGTACTTTTCTGGCATGTTAGGGTCTCAAGAAATGAGATAGGCCGTCAGTACTTCAGGTGTGATTTTCAGATATTGGCACCATAGCTTGTGGACTCTATAACTTTCACAAAGACCAAATAATATACACCAATTTGTACTTATTGTTACCAAAGATATGTAGTAGTATACATTTTGGCCAAAATTTATGAAGAAAAATTACTAATTTGCTAAATTTTATAACAGAAACAAAGAAAAATCTGAGGGGTAGATCTGAAATGAGGGGAAGCTCTGCTGATTTTATTATCCAATCATAAAATGCTGTTTTTTTTCCTTGGATGTCCCCCTCGGATCCACAGAGACTGCACTTCCAAGTGCACTTTCAGTGCAATTTCAGGTGCACTTTGCACTTGTAGTGCAAAGTGGATTTGCCTTTCGTAAATAACCCCCTCCGTGTCTCTATTTGGACATTCTCACAAAAATATAGCATTTTCTACTTACTTGACAATTTCTTAATCCAAACAAGAGAATCTCTTTGCCAAGTCATTAGGAATAGGAGTGAGATCTGTGCATCGACCCGCAGATTAGAACATATGATTGGGGGGAATAAACCTTACACAGTCCATATGGAGATGTCACTACGGGGGGGGGGGGGGGGTGTCCTCTACTACCTCCTCCCATACTACAACTGTCTGTCACTCCAGTGTTGGGGAATCTTCTCTCTATTGTTGCATTTCCCTGGTAGAGAGAAAACAGAAAATTGTATACTCACCTTTCCGTAATTTTCCTTTCCTGTCGCATCTTCATGGCAGCATACACCTTTGGGTTGTGGTTCCACCCCCACAACCTGATAGGACCGTGTAGCTATTAAATCCAGAGAGGGACCCCGCCCAGGTATTCTCAGTATATATATACCTCACCTCAGACGGGTGGGCATTTGTATGCTGCCATGAAGATGTGACAGGAAAGGAAAATTACGGAAAGGTGAGTATACAATTTTCAGTTTTCCTGTTGCATCATGGCAGCATACACCTTTGGGGAACAACTCGCAAACTGGGTGTTTCTGAGCATAAAGACACGTTTTATTTACACGGAATAGAGGTGTTGGACTGAATAATTGCTCTTCCAAATTCTGTCGTGGACAGACGAGCAGAGTCTACCTTGTAATATAAAGGTGTTTCTAGAGGACCAAGTCGCTGTTCTGCAAATAGTTTCCGAGGACACCCTGCAGTAGGCCGCCTTTGCCCTTGTGGAATGTGCCTTCAAGCCCTCAGGTATCTGCGTTTGACTCAGTGAGTAAGCCTTTTTAATGGTCTTCACCAACCATGCTGCGATGGTGCAAGAGGTTGCCGCTTGTCCTCTGCTAAAGCCATGTGGGATGACCAGGAGGTTTTCCGACTTCCTAAGGTCGCTGGTTGCTGAAAGGTACACCAAGATGTTCTTACATCCAGCGGATGTGGGACCCCTTGTTCTGTGGAGAGAGCAGGAAGGTTAATATTCTGATTAAAGTGGAAGGAGGATGACACTTTCGGGATGAAGCGATCAGATGGTCTTAAGACTACTTTGACTGGATAAACGATTAGGTATGGCTCCTTCGTCAATAGAACCTGCATCTCTGAAACTCTCTTGGCTGATGTCATTGCGATCAGGAAGATGACCTTGAGTGTTAGGTCCCACAGGGATATGTTTTCCAGCAGAAAGAATGGTTCGTTGAATAGAACCTCTAGTACGAGGTGGAGGGGTGTGACCTGATGATGGCGGAGTAGAGAGACACACGCGCCGTAGTCCCGTCCTCCAACCCACCCGGCAAACCAGAGGATGATACAGCTATAGTCGGGAGCCCCTTCAATACCTCCCGGCAGGAGTGAACCTAAGGTCCAAGCAGACAACCTGGTATTAAGGGGGAAACTAGATTTTCCAAAGTGCCATCTCAGCTATCTCAGCCATCTCAGCCTGTCATTCAGCAGTTCTTCCCCCTCGCTAGAGTGGTCGCTACCCGGAATCGCAAGACTGGATCACGTGGTGCGGTGACGCGTGAGAAGTTCAACGAGCTGGAGGCGAGCCCTGTTCAGTCAGTGTTGCCAGCTATGTCGGTACCTGCAGGGCGGGAGAAAAATTACCAGACCGATCTGAAAGATCATAGGGGACAGAGATCACCGCCGGTAGGACCGGGGTGAGCGAGAGCCGGAGATAGAGACAGAGCTGAGAATGCTGAGGACATTGCTGCAAGCTCTCCCTACACAGGCCGATTTGGATTCTCTAGCTACACGCCTGGAAGAGGTCCATCGTAGAGACCTGGAAGTTGTCAGCGAAGAGGTCCATCTGCTGTCAGAGAAGTTAAAAAAAGATTGAGTCATCGTTAGCATTACTAGAAGAACATGTCACTAGCTTAGAACAGACACAGAGGTATTATGCTGACCCTATTCAGCTTAAGCTGGAGGAAATCAAGGACCGCAGTAGGCATAAGAACCTGAGGCACAGATCTCTGGCCCCCCGTTCAATGAACTTGAATAGGCTTAGGGATGTGATTTGTTGCTTTCACCGTTATGACCATAAAGAACGCATAAGTCAGGAGGCATGGGAGGCAGGAGAGATCACATATGATGGGTCACAGATAAAAATCTTGCCAGATCTCTCGCGGGGCACTCTACAACGAAGAGCCATGTTGCGCCCCCCTACTGGATAAAATTAAGAAAGTAGGGGGACCTATCGCTGGGGATATCCGATCTCCCTAACAATAAAAAAAGATGCACAGACATTTGCATTGCAGCAGCCTGCAGATCTCCCTGAACTTTTTAAATTCCTAGAGGTAGAGGTAATGGAAGTTCCAGACTGGCTGCAACATCTGCTAGTCCCAACAAGACAAACGATAAACTCAGTGGGAACAAAGAGACTGACTACCCCTAAGGAGAAGATAAAGGGAGACCCATAAAGATCCCCCTAGGAAAGTAGATACAGATAGGGAGTGGGGGCTTATTTAAGGAACCTCTCTTTAAGAGGAAAGACTGACCCCCCCTCCCCACCCTTATTTTTTTTCCTCTCTCTCTTTCCCTCTCCTTGGGTGGGCTTTCTAGCACCCTCTTGCTTCCCCCTTCCTCCCCCTCGATAGTGCCCTGCGGAATACACAATTGTTTTTTTTTTTGGTTTTCCCTTTTTTTTTTATTTTTTCCCTTTTTATCCCCCCCTTTTTTTGAAGGGATGTGCACAATATTTTGGGATATGTAACACCTACGATAAGTTTTTCCCCTTCCCCCTCCACCCCCCTCCTTTTTTTTCTCTCTTTGCCCCCCCCCCCTAATTTTTTGGGGCTTTTTTTGTTTTTTTTTTGCTTTTTAAGTTGATCAAGAATGGTGAACTTTTTTGTGTTTTTTTTTTGGAATTGCTATATGGACACATGACTGGACTGGAATTGATATATGGACACATGGATTTGATATAGTTGTGCACAGATATCACAGGATATTCTTCACTTATAATTAAATAATATAGATGTAATATAAAGATGTAATATAAGATGTATAAAATAGGGGTCGCCACATTGGTGGGCTCCCCCTTCATGATTCACAGAAGACACCTATAGCACGGTTAAATATGGGGATTGGGGAGGAGGGGGGGATAGAGAGACAGTTGGAGGGAGCCCGGGGAATCTGAGGGAACGGGAGAGGGAGATATTGGCCATACCCACATAGGGTAAGCTAGATGGGCAGGGCCGGATTAATATAGGGGCTATTGGAGCTGCAGCTCCAGGCCCCTTCCTCAAAATAGGCCCATTTTCCCCCAAAAAAATCACAAAAAAAAAGTTTGACTTAGAGGATTGTAGCTCGGTGACCAGGGGAGTATGTATCTAAAGACCCACCCCACAACTGGTCAAAATATGGGGCTCCTATCATTTATGGTTCCGGAGATACGGGGCTGCTTGCACAGCCTGTCAGAAGCTACATACAGAGCGACCAGTTTAAATACAAGCTGACACACTCTGCAGCAGCAGACTGAGAGGATGAGATCACAGGGCTTATAATAATTATTTGTATATTACTTATGGTATTTAACCCCTTACCACCCAGGCCAATTCTGACACTTCTCTCCTACATGTAAAAATCATCATTTGTTTTTTGCTAGAAAATTACTCAGAACCCTCAAATATTATGGCCCGGATTCACGTAGCACTTACACCAACGTATGTCGAGATACGCCGCGTGTAGTGTAAATGTGCGCCGTCGTATCTATGCGCCGAGCCCACAGAACTAGATACGCCTAAAAATAGGCTTCTTCCGACCGACGTAACTTTCCTACGCCGGAGTATCATGGGCGCATATTTACGCTGGCCGCCTCATTGCAAATATGCAAATGAGTGAGATACGCAGATTCACGAACGTTCTTGCGCCCGGCGCATTAATATACGTGGTTTACGTAAGTCGTACGTCCTGCGTAAAGTTAAGCCTCATAAAGCAGGTGTAAGTCATGTTAAGGTATGGACCAGGGAACAGCCGTCGTATTTTACGTTGTTTACGTAGTAGTACGTGAATATGTCTGGGCGTAGGTTACGTTCACGTCGTAGGCATTGAGCTGTCGTATCTTAGGGAGTATATTCGACGTGATTTTGAGCATGCGCACTGGGATACGCCCACGGGACAGCGCATGCGCCGTTTGTTCGGCCCATCATTTGCATGGGGTCACGGTTCATTTAAATGGATCACGCCCACTTCCACCTACTTTGAATTAGCCCGGCTTACGCCTACGAATTTACGTTACGCCGGCGCAACGTTGGGAGCATTTCCTTTGTGAATACTGTGCTCGCCGCTCTGCGCAACGTCAGCGTAGCGTATATTCGATATACTACGCCCGCCTAAAGATGCGTCGAGGTATGTGAATCTGGGCCTCTGCCCAGGTTCACACTGGGTACGATTTCCTTCGATTTGAGATGCGATTTCACATGTTAAATCGCATCTCAAATCGGCGGCATTTGCCGGCAATTGTCGGCAATGACACCGTCCTAATCGGTGCGACGCCGCATCTGCGGCGCTGCACCGATTTCAAAAAGTAGTTCCTGTACTACTTTTTGCGATTTCAGGCCGCGATTTACATAGACATCTGTGCAGAAACCTGCACAGATGTCTCTTAAATCGCGGCCGAAATCGGGACTGCCAGCGGGAGTGAAGCCGTGCGAGTTCAGCTGAACTCGCACGGCTTCACTCCCGCAGCCCAGTGTGAACCAGGGCTATATATATATAATAAAACACAAGTTAGCACAATTTTTTTTGTATACTAAGCCAGTGGTCATCAACCCTGTGCTCAGGGCCCACTAACAGGCCAGGTTTTATGTTTTACCTTGGGGACTAGAATACTGCAATCACTGAGCAGCAAATTATATCACCTGTGATGTATTTCAGTTATCTTGCAAACCTGGCCTGTTAGTGGGCCCTGAGGACAGGGTTGATGACCACTGTCCTAAGCAATGCTTTAATTTTTTTTACAGGTTACATGTTTAGAGTTACAGAGAAGGTCTAGTGCTAGAATTATTGCTCTCACTCTAACGATCGTGGCGTATGTAACCTGTGTGTATCTGGCTCTGATACTATAGCCAGGGCCTTCCCAGGGACTGACTAGTATCTCTTTCCAGCCTGTCCCCACACACCCTCTCACCTGATGACCTGTGGATACAATGATCAGTGTTGCTAACTATAGCTGGCAGCACTGATTGTTTTGGGAAAAACCTGACAGGCTGGTTGTACTCAAGTCAGATAATAGATTGACTTTTGTAAAACCAGCTTGGCCATACATAGATCGACTATGGCTGGTCTCTGCTTAATTGGTGTAATTTCAATCCATGTATGTACCACTTAACCACTATGCATTTCCTAAACCCTTCCACAAACCTTTACATTTTTCCTTTCCCAGATTCCTTCATCCTCCTCACCTGTACATACTCTTCACACTTCTCTCCTGTACATACTGCTCACTGTCATACCCTCCACACTTCTCTCCTATACATAGTGCCCGCTGTCATACCCTACAAACTCCTCTCCTGTACATAGTGCCCGCTGTCACACACTTCTCTCCTGTACATAGTGCCCACGGTCATACTCTCCACACTTCTCTCCTATACATAGTGCCTGCTGTCATACCCTCCACACTTCTCTCCTGTACATAGTGCGCACTATCGCACTCTCCACATTCCTCTCCTGTGCATACTGCTCACTGTCATACCCTCCACACTTCTATCCTATACATACTGTTCACTGTTATACCCTCCAAACCTCTCTCCTATACATAGTGCCCATTGTCATACCCTCTACACTTCTCTTCTATATATAGGGCCCACTGTCATACCCTCCACACGTCTCTACTGTACATACTGCTCACTGTCTTACCCTCCACACTCATTTAAGTACATACTGCTCAGTATCATACCATCCACACTCCTCTCCTGTACATACTGCTCGCTCTCATACCCTCCACATTCCTCTCCTGTACATACTGCCCACTGTAATACCCTCCACACTCTTCTCCTGTACCTACTGCTCACTGTCTTACCCTCCACACTCATTTAATGTACATACTGCTCAGTATCATACCGTCTACACTCCTCTCTGGTACATACCACCTTCTGTCATACCCTCCATATTAAGGACTAGTGAATTGGGCTTTAAAGGCACACGGTACAAGTAGTATGAAAAACTAGAAAATATTTTTTATTATTGGTATAGAAATATCATAAAAACAGTTATAGATATAAAATCACAAATGAAATTAAATTAATAACTGGTTCCACACACAAGGTTCACATTCATTGTATGATTCTAACATAGAAGGCTTCAATAGAAAGCATAATCATAAAGTAGGTTATATCACAAGTGACCAGGTGGTTATCCAGAGGAACAGGAGGGCTTGCTCAACATGTTGCGCGCTTTGGGATTAGCGCTTCCTCAGGAGCATAGATATCTCATTCTAATAAAACATATACAAGAAACAAAATCAGTTTACAGGTATATGTACATCAAAAATTAAGAAAACAATAAAAATTATTACATCAGAAGTACACATAAATACAAAATGCAACAGGGGTTGCATGATACACAGCGAAATAGAAAGTTGTTATATATATTGTCTTTATACGCCAATGTGTGATAAAGCAGTAGGACAGTGGACCATAAAGCTCCCAAAGGAGGAAGGAGGAAACCCACAAGGAAAGGGAAAGGAAAAGAAGAAAATCAAGAAAGGAAAAAAAATTAACATAAAAAAGTTCTCGTGTTGAAGGTGTATAGTACAGCATACAAGGTTGATATTGGCATATCCAGCATTGACAGTGAGCCTTAAAAGAGTCTATGTAAAACTTACAAAAGGTACCCCGCGTTGGTGGTAATCAACGAACGGTCTCTTGTTAGCCTATCGTTGGTTGTAATTCACAATGGAATGTTACTTCAACCAGTTAGGGGAGTAGTATCTGTAGATGTCATTATAAAAGTGTAAAAAGCACTTTAGAATATACCTATATAGAGTCACATAATTTGATAGAGCCAGAACCAAGAATTTAATGTTACAAATAAGAAAGAAGGCTTACCATAGAATGAAAAACAAAGTTGCATAAAGTGTTATGGCAATCAGTTGCTGGTAAGCAATAGACAAAAAAAACTATTCCAGGGATATATTAGCAAAGTAAACTGTATACACGGTACAGTGGACACGAAAGAGCAGATGGGTAAATCTGCCTCGACGATCGCCAAACTGAATGGCCTCAATCCATATACATGGGAAGGGTAACAGGTATTGGCATTAAAGTCCTATGAATACAAGATAAGGTAGGAATACCGATTAAAGAATAGTATGTAAGAAAGCTGCATATCTATAGCAAAGTGGTTGCTGTAACTTGTGGATATAATGATAATGTCTTACCTTAGTGCTCCAGACCGGTGTGTATCTAAGTGTATCCCTGGTTTTCATGTTAAGCCAGTACAGTGAATGTGAAAATAGACTAGGGGCTAGTCATGGACTTTACGGGCATTATATGTTGGTAAAGATACAAATCAGCACCAAAAAGGATTTTATATAAAAATGTTATTTATTACAAAAATATATTTTTTAGACAAATTAAAAAATATATATATTCTCCGAGAAATATGCATAAGATCATAAGGTAGCACAGCGTATTTTTTAATTTGTCTAAAAAATATATTTTTGTAATAAATAACATTTTTATATAAAATCCTTTTTGGTGCTGATTTGTATCTTTACCAACATATAATGCCCGTAAAGTCCATGACTAGCCCCTAGTCTATTTTCTCTTTACAAAACTTGTTTAGGACGTGGCATGCGTGTTATCATTGTGCATCCACATGCGCACTACATGTGAGGATGCATTTCTCTTTTTGATCCAGTACAGTGAATGGCAAGTCACCAGGTCTATAAATAGTCCCCTTAGGGAGGGCTGGTCATAAGTGGAGTGGGGGGTCACCACGTGCGTCCCGGCGTCTGAGTCGCACTCCCGGTGACGTCATCTAAGCTGGCCTAGCGTGTAGCGATCAGCCTGCACATGCGCGGGCCCCTGGCTGACTGGTCAGTCAGACATGTAAAGGGTGCGCACGCCAGACTGCATCGTGCGTGTGCACGGGGGCCTACGTAACGTCACCTCCCCGAACTGGGGAGTGGCGAGGGCGGAGACACACGAGGCGCGGGAAACTCCCACCAGCTACACGCACGTCCGCATGGCGTCCATAACAACAGAGACGACCGACCCGGGACCCACATGAGCAGAAGCCAATGGCCATTCCAAATAGGGGAGGAGCGTAGCCAGTAAACATGCCGCGCGCCTCCCCATGTAAAAGTAAGCCTGGTAACATAGAGACAGAGAAAAGATCAGGGTATAAAATCCCTGATAGAAAAAAGATAAAAGCAGCATTGGAAAGTATGGGGGGCCTCCACCCTGAGATTAAAGGAGCCAAATGGATGCAATAACCGCATAACAGTCCCAATGCTATGCCACACATTGACGCACAAAGGCTGCATAAGAAATACAGTCACTCCACAATGATTGGGCTAACTGCAAATAAAAAAAACATTTTAACAAAATAAATCAACGAAGAAAAATAAAAACCAGAAAATAGCATTTTATAAGTTGTACATAAACAACATTATCTATACATATTCTTTGTCCCTAATGAAGTCATTTATAGTCACACAAGTCTATCTGTTAAGGTTTATTATACATGGATATATTGGTCCATCAAATATACATCCTAATTATAGGAAAAGAGAGAAAGAGAGGTCATGTGTGAGTCGTAATATAGATCTTAACACTGTCCGAGTGCAGATCTAAAGGTGTATGTGGGGGCAATAAAAAGGAGCAGAGGGGAGGGCATTGGCCTCTAGTGGTTAAATGATCTATGCTGGTAGTGTGCACCTGTGTGCGAATCGCACGGAACAACAAAGAATAATATAAAAAATATAAAACCAAACAAAGGAAATGTGAGTAAATATTATGTACGAGAGCTGAAATCGAGCTCAATAAGATAAAATAACATGATGTAAAATAATAACAATGGTGATGATGAAGTGAACTAAAGCTAAGATTGTATATAATTATACAATTTTTGGATAGAGATCAATAGTGACAGTTTATTAAATTAATTATATATTAGGTTTGTTGCTGTTAACTCATAGCTAGCACATAGGTAGTAGTCAACCTAAATTTCACACTATGTAAAGTAGCATGAAATAATAGAAATTAGGGCAAATTAAATTAAATAATTCTGTAAATGGAGGTGAAAATAATGAATTATATAGTTATTGTCCGTGCGTAACGTAGACAGGTGCACATATATATTAGAGGATTAATAATGAAGAGAGTTATTGAGGACTAAAGAAAGGGTTTGTACGATTGTGTTTCGTTCAGACCAGGAGACTGAGTAGCATTCAGTCTTTCGATCCAAATAGTTTCCTTTTGGAGGACAATCCTGTCCCACTCTCCTCCTCTTGGATTTTGGGGGATCACGGCAAGAGCGACGAAGGAGACACAAGATGTGTCGAATTGATGATACAAATCAAGGTGTCTACTGATCGGGGTTAGCATTTTGCCATTCCCCGAGCAGTAGACATGGTCATTGATCCTTTGCCAAAATTGCCTGATCGTTTTGCCTACGTAAAAGACTCCACATTTGCACATCATAAGATACACAAGGCCTTGTGTACGGCAGTTGGCTGAAAATTTCGGTGAGAAAAGTTCACCGTTTGGAAGTTTGATTGTACTACATGGTCGTAACCATCTGCAAAAAGAGCAGTTGCCACATCGAGAAGTCCCTAATGGAAGGGATATTGTACCAACACTTGGTTTGATGTAATGACTTTTGACAAGTTTGTCGCGGATTGAGGTGGCGCATCTAAATACTATCTGTGGGTGAGTCCCCACATATTTATTAAGTGTTACATCTTTCCTTAATAGGTGTCAGTGATTTTCCAGTATTGATCTAATCCCCTCATGTTGGGACGAAAATCTGGTGATTAGTTTAACCGTAGTGTCAGGTACTTTAATTTTTGTTTTAAACAACAGGGTGTTTCTAGTTTGATTTAGTGCTTTATTGTAGGACTGACAATAAACGGGCCTGAAGCAACTTAGATTGTTTTTGAAAATCCGATAGTAAAGAACAATTATGTCTCAGACGGATGTATTGCGCATAGGGTATGCTTCGAATGAGGGACGGGGCATGTGAACTATCGGCGTGTAACAGGGTATTTCCAGCAGTTTCCTTGCGGAACAGATCTGCTGAGAGGGAATCATCGTCACTTCTGAATATGGTAAGATCGAGAAAATTGGTTCTCCTGTTGTCACAACTAAATGTAAACTTTAAGTTGAACGTATTTATGTTCAATTTGTGGATAAATGTGTCCAACAATTTTCTGGTGTTCTTTCCATACAAAGAAAACATTGTCAATATATCGCATCCAACAAGGGATGCGATCGGTAAATTGTGACATATGTTCATCAGAGAACAAATCACATAGATACAGGTTGGCGTAGGCCGGGGCACAACAGGTGCCCATGGCCACGCCCTGTATCTGGAGGTAGTGGGAGAGATCGAAGCTAAACCAATTGTGAGTGAGGATGAACCCTAACAATCGTAGGATAAATTCATTATAGGGCCATTGATGGTGGTCCTCTTCTTTTAGGAATGTACGTACCATCCCAACCTCCCTCTCGTGAGGGATACTGGAGTACAGAGCCTCCACATCCAAGGTCACGAGAAGGGAGTTGGGAGGGACGACCATACCTTCAATCTGTCTAAGGAATGCCAATGTGTCTTTGGTATAAGAAGGTAAAGCTACCACATGTGGCATCAAGACAGAGTCCACAAGTCTGCTGGCGTTCTCTGTGAGGCAACCGATCCCCGAAACAATCAGTCTCCCAGGGGGCGACAAAGGATTCTTATGCACTTTGGGAAGTGCATAGAATGTCGCCACCCTGGGAGACCGAGTATTCGGGTAATCGTAGAGTTCCTGGTCGATCAGACCCTTTAAAAAGGCGTCATTGATGATATCCAGGAATTCTTCCTTGAATACATCATTACATGTAGGTAAAATGCGACAGTACCAGTCTTCATTTTGTAGAATTGTGAGACACATGTTTTCATAGAAAGCTCTAGTCATTAAGACTATATTCCCACCCTTGTCTGCCGCCTTCACGATAACATCTGGGTGTTTTTGTAATCTAAGAATAGTCTGACGCTGTAATTTCGTCATGTTTAAAAGGAATGTTTAGTCGTTTTATGTCGCTGATGATATGGCACAGGAATGCCCATGCTTTAGAACTGGTCATAGGATCTGGAAAGTTTTTAGATCTAGGTTTGAATTTTTTAGGTGAAGTTATAGTGTTGCTTGTATTTTCCCCACTGGGTTCACTACTATCATTTTCTTCCAAAAGTAATATTAAATCACGAAGTGCCCTAAACTCTGCCATCTTAAAATGTTTAATTCTCTCAGAGAGCTCCCTTTCCTCTCTGGCTCGTAAGCAGTCTTGGTCAAATATAAATTTGAAAGTGAGACTTCTAATGAACATATAGATGTCCTTGATTAGTTCGTATTTATCAAGTGTTTCAGAGGGACAGAAACTTAAACCATATCTCAGCCCAGGTTCACACTGGGTACGATTTGGTACAATTTGAGATGCGATTTCACATGTCAGATCGCATCTCAAATCTGCGGCATTTGCCGGCAATTGTCGGCAATGGCACCGTCCTAATCGGTGCGACGCCGCATCTGCAGCGCTGCACCGATTTCAAAAAGTAGTTCCTGTACTACTTTTTGCGATTTCGGGCCGCGATTTACATTGAACCCTGCACAGATGTCTCTTAAATCGCGGCCGAAATCGCGGCAAAACCGCAGCTGCGAAATCGCAGTAAAATCGCGATTTTACCGCGATTTTGAATTCGCAGCAGTGTGAACCTAGCCTAAAAACCTCCAATTCATCGCTAGAAAATAGGTACGGAGTCAGGTTAAGAATGTCTCATTCTATGTTGGGAGCATAGGGATCCCTAGTGTTGGAAAATTTTGAATTTGAGAACTATTAGAACTAATGTGGGAATCTAGGGTGCTTTGTTTTTTAAACGTTTGTAGCTGGGCAGTGGGTTGTATATTCGGTATACTTGATATACCGGTAGTTGGAACTTGGGAATTAATGTCTACAGAAGCAGTGAGTGTCTGCATGTTAATAGGTCCAAGACCTGAAGGGTAAGGGTTTGTACCGATATTGGAGGACTGGTTTGGCATACTTAATATTTGTAATGCTTGTTGTGCTGTGGCTCCTTTGTATCTGGTTTGTGAGCTATACACTTTACCGCTATTAGGTGTAGGGCCATGGTGCAATGATTGGTCACAGGGTCTGATGTCACGGTTCTCAGGTCTTTTTTTAGAATAGGGTGTGTAATGCCCATCACCATATGTTCTCTTATGTCCACCATTGTGCGCCGTATTGTCTCCGTTGTGTACCGTATTGGATCCTCGTCCTTGTGAGAACTGTAGGGAGGAAACAGAAATGGATGAATCTGATTCTATATCTTCATCGGTACCCCGAGTGTCATTAGCCCCCCAACCTTTTTTGGTATTGGTTCTTCTAGGTCCACGTCCCTGAAAGGGATTTTGCCAACGATAGGCAAAGCCTTCAACGAAGGCCATCCTATCCTTGACTAACTTACCCTGTTTTTTTAAGATAATATCTTTATTGATTTTAGTAATGTAGTCTTTAACTTCCTGCCATTTCTTATCAAATTGGCCTTTACTTTTGAGACTTTCACTAGTGGCCTGTAAGGATATAATTTCAGAATCCAGATTGTTGAGTTCGACCTGATAATGGGCAATTAAGAGTTTAATAAGTTCGCTACTGCTCTGATTTAAAATATTTTCCCATGCAGTTTTTAGTTCCATACTGACATTTTGGAAAGAGGGAAAAAGTTGAATCCTCAAACCTAATGGGCTAATATTTTCACGGGCGTATTGTTGAAGAAAGTCTACATGCCAATGTAGGTTAGACTTTTTCTTCAAAAGCCTCTTCATTTTGTTGATATATTGATTTATACCTATTTCTTGTCCATTATTTAGGTTACATCCGGTTTGTTTTCCATTGACGTAACCTAACCAGGCCGATCCCACAAAATCCATACTGGTGGAAACTAGAGTATTGGTGGACTAGATAGACTTCACTATGCAAAGGGAAAACAAAATAAAAATAAAATACAATACTGAAATAAAAAGGAAACTTTTGTAATTAGAGAAAAATAAAATAAAATATCACCTGGACACTAAAATAATGGGTGCTACCACCCCAACAGATTAATGAGAGGAAAAAGGCCAAATTTATTGTACATCAATCGTAGGGTGATACTACGGATGCACCAGTATTAGGTGTGCCACAAGTAGTATGAAAAACTAGAAAATATTTTTTATTATTGGTATAGAAATATCATAAAAACAGTTATAGATATAAAATCACAAATGAAATTAAATTAATAACTGGTTCCACACACAAGGTTCACATTCATTGTATGATTCTAACATAGAATTCTTCAATAGAAAGCATAATCATAAAGTAGGTTATATCACAAGTGACCAGGTGGTTATCCAGAGGAACAGGAGGGATTGCTCAACATGTTGCGCGCTTTGGGATTAGCGCTTCCTCAGGAGCATAGATATCTCATTCTAATAAAACATATACAAGAAACAAAATCAGTTTACAGGTATATGTACATAAAAAATTAAGAAAACAATAAAAATTATTACATCAGAAGTACATATAAATACACAATGCAACAGGGGTTGCATGATACACATAGCGAAATAGAAAGTTGTTATATATATTGTCTTTATACGCCAATGTGTGTTAAAGCAGTAGAACAGTGGACCCTAAAGCTCCCAAAGGAAGAAGGAGGAAACCCACAAGGAAAGGGGGTAAAGAAGAAAATCAAGAAAATCAAGAAAATCAAGAAAGGAAAACAAATTTACATAAAAAAGTTCTCGTGTTGAAGGTGTATAGTACAGCATACAAGGTCGATATTGGCATATCCAGCATTGACAGTGAGCCTTAAAAGAGTCTATGTAAAACTTACAAAAGGTACCCCGCGTTGGTGGTAATCAACGAACGGTCTCTTGTTAGCCTATCGTTGGTTGTAATTCACAAAGGAATGTTACTTCAACCAGTTAGGGGAGTAGTATCTGTAGATGTCATTATAAAAGTGTAAAAAGCAATTTAGAATATACCTATATAGAATCACATAATTTGATAGAGCCAGAACCAAGAATTTAATGTTACATATAAGAAAGAAGGCTTGCCATAGAATGAAAAACAAAGTTGCATAAAGTGGTATGGCAATCAGTTGCTGGTAAGTAATAGACAAAAAACCTATTCCAGGGATATATTAGCAAAGTAAACTGTATACACGGTACAGTGGGCCGGACAGGAAAGAGCAGATGGGTAAATCTGCCTCGACGATCGCCAAACTGAATGGCCCCAATCCATATACATGGGAAGGGTAACAGGTATTGGCATTAAAGTCCTATGAATACAAGATAAGGTAGGAATACCGATTAAAGAAGTATGTTAGAAAGCTGCATATCTATAGCAAAGTGGTTGCTGTAACTTGTGGATATAATGATAATGTCTTACCTTAGTGCTCCAGACCGGTGTGTATCTAAGTGTATCCCTGGTTTTCAGGTGACGCCAGTACAGTGAATGGCAAGTCACCAGGTCTATAAATAGTCCCCTTAGGGAGGGCTGGTCATAAGTGGAGTGGGGGGTCACCACGTGCGTCCCGGCGTCTGAGTCGCACTCCCGGTGACGTCATCTAAGCTGGCCTAGCGTGTAGCGATCAGCCTGCGCATGCGCGGGCCCCTGGCTGACTGGTCAGTCAGACATGTAAAGGGTGCACGCGCCAGACTGCATCGTGCGTGTGCACGGGGGCCTACGTAACGTCACCTCCCCGGACTGGGAAGTGACGAGGGCGGAGACACACCAAAAATTGTATAATTATATACAATCTTAGCTTTAGTTCACTTCATCATCACCATTGGTATTATTTTACATCATGTTATTTTATCTTATTGAGCTCGATTTCAGCTCTCGTACATAATATTTACTCACATTTCCTTTGTTTGGTTTTATATTTTTTATATTATTCTTTGTTGTTCCGTGCGATTCGCACACAGGTGCACACTACCAGCATAGATCATTTAACCACTAGAGGCCAATGCCCTCCCTTCTGCTCCTTTTGATTGCCCCCACATACACCTTTAGATCTGCACTCGGACAGTGTTAAGATCTATATTACGACTCACACATGACCTCTCTTTCTCTCTTTTCCTATAGGTAGGATGTATATATGATGGACCAATATATCCATGTATAATAAACCTTAACGATTAGACTTGAGTGACTATAAATGACTTCATTAGGGACAAAGAATATGTATAGATAATGTTGTTTATGTACAACTTATAAAATGCTATTTTCTGTTTTTTATTTTTCTTCGTTGATTTATTTTGTTAAAATGTTTTTTTATTTGCAGTTAGCCCAATCATTGTGGAGTGACTGTATTTCTTATGCAGCCTTTGTGCGTCAATGTGTGGCATAGCATTGGGACTGTTATGCGGTTATTGCATCCATTTGGCTCCTTTAATCTCAGGGTGGAGGCCCCCCATACTTTCCAATGCTGCTTTTATCTTTTTTCTATCAGGGATTTTATACCCTGATCGTTTCTCTGTCTCTATGTTACCAGGCTTACTTTTACATGGGGAGGCGCGCCGTATGTTTACTGGCTACGCTCCTCCCCTATTTGGAATGGCCATTGGCTTCCGCTCACGTGGGTCCCGGGTCGGTCGTCTCTGTTGTTATGGACGCCGTGCGGACGCGCGTGTAGCTGGTGGGAGGTTCGCGCGCCTCGTGTTTCTCTGACCCTCGTCACTCCCCAGTCCGGGGAGGTGACGTTATGTAGGCCCCCGTGCACACGCACAATGCAGTCTGGTGTGCACACCCTTTACATGTCTGACTGACCAGTCAGCCAGGGTCCCGCGCATGCGCAGGCTGATCGCTACACGCCAGGCCAGCTCAGATGACGTCACCGGGAGTGCGACTCAGACGCCGGGACGCACGTGGTGACCCCCCAATCCACTTATGACCAGCCCTCCCTAAGGGGACTATTTATAGACCTGGTGACTTGCGTCACCTGAAAACCAGGGATACATTTAGATACACACCGGTCTGGAGCACTAAGGTAAGACATTATCATTATATCCACAAGTTACAGCAACCACTTTGCTATAGATATGCAGCTTTCTTACATACTATTCTTTAATCGGTATTCCTACCTTATCTTGTATTCATAGGACTTTAATGCCAATACCTGTTACCCTTCCCATGTATATGGATTGAGGCCATTCAGTTTGGCGATCGTCGAGGCAGATTTACCCATCTGCTCATTCGTGTCCGGCCCACTGTACCGTGTATACAGTTTACTTTGCTAATATATCCCTGGAATAGGTTTTTTGTCTATTGCTTACCAGCAACTGATTGCCATACCACTTTATGCAACTTTGTTTTTCATTCTATGGCAAGCCTTCTTTCTTATATGTAACATTAAATTATACCTCAGACAGGAGGCTCATATCTTATGCATTATCTTTCTTTAATAATGCCCATAGCAGAAATACAGTAAACATTTATTGTAACTTAAAAGAAAAAATTCAAAGAACTACCCTTCCCAGCATTCCCTGGGCCAGTGTAGCCCCTCCCAGACCGTAGCCTATATAAGGGACTGTCTGAGGTAACCTATTCCTCTTTCTTTCTGCTCATGGCAGAGCACACAAGATAAGTATTTCATGTACCTTTATTATTTACAAGATAGGTATTTCATGTACCTTTATTATTTACAGGATAGGTACTTCTTGTATCTTTATTATTTACAAGATAGGTGTTTCATGTACCTTTATTGTTTGATTGTATATATGGTCTCTGATACCGAGTGCCCCGGTGTCGGGTGATTTTGTTCAGTCTTGACTGATATGTTTGAGGTATTGTGGAACATGGGGAGTTTCCCTGGAATTCCTCCCTGATACCGAATGCCCCGGTGTCAGGTATTTTGTCGGAATTGATTGTTCTGTAGTTTTGGAAGATGTGGAATACTGCTATCCCCCGTTTCTGCGCTTTATTTCTGTCTGCCTGACACCGGAGCGGTGTCAGGCAGATATGTTTGAGAGGCCACGTTTGTTTGTTTCCAATTCTTTGATTATTTGCTCGGGTTTTTTCCCTTTCTTTGACGCCGGAGCACTGCGGCGTCCGTGCGGGATCCGCGCTGTTTTTCATTCACTCCCTCGGCGGGCGCCATGCCTGGGCAACTGTCCCCCCCCCCTCCCTCCCTCCCCGCGCTCAGGTGGGGGGCGGGGTCTCCGCCGCGGCCGCTCCTCTCCTTCGGTGCCTCTCTCGGTATCGAGAGCGAGACGGGGGAGAACGGTTCTCATCGACCGTTCCGTCCCTCACAACCTCGGGCCAATAAGAACTCCAGAGGCCGTAGTCTCGCGAGACTTCGCCTCTGGAGTTAGAATCTCGTCAGGCTCCCCTCACACCGCAGGATGTCCTTCCCAGCGGTGTCGTAGCCAGGAACCTGCTGCTGTTTCACCATGCTTTCAACCACTAGATGGCAGTACATCTTTTCAGATATATATATATAAATATATATATTTCATTCCAATGAATCAATATGTAATAAATAAATAAATTAAATTAAATAATTTAAATAACCGAATCTACATAAATAATTCAATATATACTCAAATTATATTTCTGGGGAATTTATTCCCTAGAACATATACCTTATTTATCCTAATAAATAAATAATCAATATGTAGATAGATCAATAAACCAATAAATTAAATAAAGAAATTATAGCATGTTTATCTCCGGGGAATTTATTCCCTACAACATACTCCTAATAAATAATGTATTAAATAACTATCTAAGGATTGAATGAATAAATACATTTATTATTAATGATATTATTATTAATATATATTATTACTTATAATATATAACTAAATCCATTATTCAATTTTACAAATAATAAATTATAGATGGATTATACAAATTATATATTCATTATATAAATAAATTATACAAATATGTATAAAAAATTGTATTGAATTGTACAAAGATTCTACAATTTAATGAATATCATGGCATTGTTCATGCCGGTACCCCGGATAGGGTGGACACAGTCCTAGGAGGCCAAATCTCAACAGTGTTACACAGTTGCCAAAACTGATCGGTAGACCAATCTTTACGACCATGGCGTTGGTTACCCCCGCCTGCACACCATATGCCCGGACCATCCGGCAACGGTCTACCGCCCCTGAGAAGGGCTGGGCGTTCCAAAACGCTGCCACGTTTCTGTGGCCCTTGACTCCCCGACAGGGGAAGTAAATAATATGTCCCAGGCAGTACCCTACCCGGACTGCCGACCCACTGCCCTCCCAGACTCCGACCGACCCCCCAGCCTCGGGGAGATGCACATGCAGAGGCAGCGATCCGTTAGACGGACTAAGCCAGACCCATTCGTGGACTCTTCCAGAGTTGTCCGCGGAGTCTGAGGCGGCTAACACCTTGAGTCTGAGGTTGTAGATGATGAGAATGATGATGAGTGTTAGGGCAGTGGGCACATGGCGCTCTATGACGACGCCAACCCTGTTCCCAGGGTGACACTCTATGGATTCTCGTAGAGAGCCATTATAGATCCGGGGGCGATATGCCATCCACACTCCGATGACTGGGCACCTCCGCCCGAGGTGATCCAATATATCACATAATGGACCCGGAGATCGGTCGAAAAACTCACCGAATCATTTTCAGGGTGTAACCTCCTTCCTTTACCATTTATGGCTGTGCACACTCCCGAGGTGAACCCCATACCCTGGGGGTATCCCACCATACACAGGAAATCCCCCAAGCTGGGAATAGAGAGGTCCTTCGGATCATACAGACCAGGGCCTTGGATCTTTGGGACCTATCACCATCATACCACACCTTAGTGAGCAGGCCACGCCGCTGAACAGCCGACTGACATGTCCCAAATCGGGGCTGGGCCCAACGGGCGGTCGCCTCCTGGGATGCGTGGACACTACGGGTCCGACTGGACACCGCCGCTCGAATCTTAACGTGGCTTGTTCCCCAGCTGTCTCACCTAGCAGAATCAGACCCCGGTCCGACCACCGAGGGCAGGCTAGTCGGGATCACGCTGATTAAGATATTCCAAGGTAGGGCTCTATTCCATCCCGGATGAGCCCAGACGTCATCAAAGTCTAACACGGTACAGTGCCGGTCTATCAGGATTATAGGACCGGAGATGGACCTAGTCCCTCTTTCCTCGGTCTTCAGACCTGAACACCGCCCTAATAGACAACGAATTGCAGGGCCTCTGGTTCACCCAAACGATAGTGGAGACGGACCCACTCTCCCCGGGTTTCCCCAACAACGTCTTCCTGGTCAGGAAAGGAGGGCGGTTATCGCCCGGTAGTAACTTGAGAAATCTCTCGTAATTACCGTATACAGTGACGACATTCTGCGACACAAAGGGTGAGGTTGATTATCTACTTGGACGACCTACTCTTAATGGCTCGTACCCCTCGCCTGGCGAACGAACACGCCTCCGGGACAGTCCCCCATAGATCACGGGGAATCTATCTTCTCCCCATCTCAGGAGGTAGAGTTTTAGGGTTCTTGGTGGACACCAACCTAGTGCTCCTTCGGCTACCCATGACCACTTGGCCGCCATCTGCACGAGGTCAGTATCGTGCTGGGCTAACGACGGGTATCCTTACGCGGACTGGCTCGCCTGGTCGGCCTGTTTCTGGCGTTAATCCAGGCCATTTGTCCAGCTTCTTTTCACTATCGAGACCTTCAGAGTCTCAGTCCCTACGTCTTTGCCAGGGGCTTCACTGTGCAGACATCGTCACTCTGGACACGGAAGCCATAATTGAACTACGGTGGTGGCTACGTCAGGTCGACAGACGGCACGGCAGGTCCACCTGCAACTCCACGACGGATTCATCTTGGAATAGGTTGCCAACCACCTCGGTTGGGGTACTCGATGCGGTCCCTCGTCCACAGGAGGGGCGTGGCCCACAGCGGAGTCTCTGCTGCACGTTCACACGTGGAAATCCTGACGACCGCCTTGCCATCAGGACTCTAATGCCACACACGTCCACCTACGGTGTGTTCTTGCGTATGGACACCGTATCCGCGGTCCAGTACGACCTTCGCTTGGGGGGTCCTTGACCCAAAATCCTAACGGATCTAGCAAGATCTCTGACATTTCTGCCTGGAACGCGACATCGTTCCAGCTGCGAAATGTACCCCAGGCACTTCCGCTATGGTGTTAGATTGGAATTCTCGTTACCCGCCCAATTCCATCGACTGACGACTGCACCGGTCAGTGTTCCTGGCCCTTGCTCCCTTATGGGATCCTTTCTCTCCCCAGTCTGTATGGGGATCTGCACCCTCTATTCACGACGCACGTCCTACTTCTCTTCGCATGGTTGGGTTTTCGGGGTGTCGGTCACGGACAGCAACCTTTTCTTTTATAACGGGGGTTCCACTTGCCTTGATCTAGGCCTTGGGACTAGATATACATTTCGATCATCCGGAGGACTCTGGGTTAGTTGGTGATCAACGACAAGTTAACCTCATGAAGGCGTTCGTCTGAGATGACCAACTACCTGGTGGACTCGTTTGAGTCCGGGAGGTCCTATAGCTCCCCTGCGCCTTCCGCGCTGCGAACTCGGACTACCGCTCCCTTGTAGACTTACTACCAGTGGGATAACACCCATGGTGTACCGACTTAGTAAGCGTTAAGTTTCAACGCCCATCACACCCAGGGTATCAACGCTCTTGGGAGGTGATCAGTGGTCCTGACCACGCGCCAGGACTGGGGGGACAATCTCACTCTGTCGGAGGTTATTGTCATTTGAGCTACTGCCCCCTCGTGTCTGATTCCGTCAGACGCATATCGGGTGTCACGACGTTGGCCATTCCAGGCGTCGGATCCCGCCTCGGAGAGTCAGGGTTTTTCCGTCATGCGTAGGACAGCGGCGGGACTTCATCGGTTTTTTCTACCCGTTCTTCCCCGCACATCGTACTCCGTTGTCTACGGATTTCTTAGTCCTTCACGGTCCCACTGCGATCTTCGCATCTCTTCCTACTCCTCATTCCTACGCTAAACCTCCGTTTCCGGTTTCCTCAGCTACGCTAGCCAGAGGGGTACGATCAATCATGGAAATAGCAGGGTCTTACGTAACCCCGTTGGGCGCCCACCCCTCCAGAGGAGCGGTGGCTCCTAGGTCATCACCCCGGGCGGCTCCCTATAGGATTTACGGCTAGCGACGGACTGGTAACCACGATTGCTTTCCGCCAATTCTGCTTGGATCGGAGGAACACATATCTATATCAATTTTGTAGTTGTTTCATTTGTTATCATCTATATATGCATTGTTATAGCTTTGAACTTGCATAAGATATGAGCCTCCTGTCTGAGGTATAATTCGAGATTTTCCTAGCTTGTGACGGAAAATATTGATTATATGAAGACAGGAGGCGAGTATCTTCCCTCCCGACCCAACCCTGTCACGAGGTTGTCTCTCTCTCGTTCTAGACTGTTGAACCACACACCCTGCAAGTCGGAGGCTGGTACGCCCCGGCAGTTCGTTTTCACTAACCCCGTCGGGATTGCTGTTCCGTTTCGATCCATGGGTTTAGTTCACCGCAGATGGAGGCTCCTACTACGTTCCAGATCCGGAGTCGGGATGCCGTTGACTGAATCCGTTGGTCCATGTTCCTGAAGACGACTGACCGGTCGGCTCCGAATGGTTTTGGTTTTCCTATAGTCCCCATTGGGATGAAGTTGGTCCGGATGAAGTTGGTCCGTGTTGGCCTTGTCCTTTCGTTTCCTCCAGATTCAGATGTTGTGTTCCGGTCGGAAGGCTCCCGGCAGCCGCGGAGATGTCTAATTGGACTTTCGGTTCCTGTTTACACTAATTCGCATGAAGAAAGAGGAATAGGTTACCTCAGACAGTCCCTTATATAGGCTACGGTCTGGGAGGGGCTACACTGGCCCAGGGAATGCTGGGAAGGGTAGTTCTTTGAATTTTTTCTTTTAAGTTACAATAAATGTTTACTGTATTTCTGCTATGGGCATTATTAAAGAAAGATAATGCATAAGATACTCGCCTCCTGTCTTCATATAATCAATATTTTCCGTCACAAGCTAGGAAAATCTCGAATTCTTGGTTCTGGCTCTATCAAATTATGTGACTCTATATAGGTATATTCTAAAGTGCTTTTTACACTTTTATAATGACATCTACAGATACTACTCCCCTAACTGGTTGAAGTAACTAGACATGTGCACTGCCAAAAAAATCGTTTTTTTTCGTTTATGTTATTTTTTTTTTTTCGGAAATTCGGGGGAAAAAAATCGTTTTTGTTTCATTCGTTTGTTTTTTTTCGGAAATTCGGGAAAATCGAAAAAAAAAATGTTTTTCCGTTTTATTCGTTTTTTTGCTTTTTTTTTGTAAATTCGTAAATTCGGGAAATTCTAAAATTCGGAATTCGGAAATTCGGATTTCCGAAAAAGCAAAAAACGACTAAAACGAAAAAACGAAATTTCCGAAAAAAACGAATGAAACGAAAATTAAAAAAATTATTTTCGAAAATTCAAAAAATTCGGAACATTTCGGAAATGAAAAAATTCGGAAGTACGAAAAAAATTCGAAATGTCTAAAATTCGGAAATTAAAAAAAAACGAAAATTCCACAATTTCGGAAACTCCACAATTTCGAAAATTCAGATTTTTTAAATTTTCGAATTTTAAAATTTTTTATTTTTCGAATTTTCGAATTTTTCAAAAATCGAAATTTCGAAAATGAAAAATTCCAAAAATCGAAATTTCGAAAATGAAAAATTCGAAAATGTAAAATTTGAAATTTCGAAAATTCGAAAATGAAAAATTCGAAAATGAAAAATTCGAAAATGAAAAATTCGAAAATTCTAAATTTCGAAAATTCGAAAATTCGGAATTTCGAAAATTAGAAAATTCGGAATTTCGAAAATTAGAAATTTCGAAAATTCATTAATTCGAAATTTCGAAAATAAAAAATTCGAAAAATTAAAATTTCGAAATTGGAAAATTTTAAATTTCGAAATTTTAAATTTCGAAATTCGAAAATTTCGAAATTCGAAAATTTCGAAATTCGAAAATTTCGAAATTCGAAAATTTCGAAATTCGAAAATTTCGAAATTCGAAAATTTCGAAATTCGAAAATTTCGAAATTCGAAAATTTCGAATTTAGAATTTCGAAATTTCGAATTTAGAATTTCGAAATTTCGAAATTCGAAATTCGAAAATTTAGAATTTCGAAATTCGAAAATTTAGAATTTCGAAATTCGAAAATTTAGAATTTCGAAATTCGAAAATTTAAAATTCGAAATTTGAAAAATCGAAAATTAAAAATTCGAACATTAAAAGAAAAATTTACAATTAGAAATTTCTAAAATTGAAAGATTCGAAAATAAAAAATGAAAAATTGGAAATTTCTAAAATTGAAAAAATCGAAAATAAAAAATTCGAAATTTCGAAAATTCGGAATTTCGAAAATTAAAAGAAAAACGAAAATTTGAAATGTAAAATTCGGAAATGTAAAAATTCGGAAATACAAAATTGAAAAATTTGAAAATTCGAAAAATTTGAAATTGGAAAATTCGACATTGAAAAATTCGAAAAAAACGAAAATTCGAAAATTCGAAAAATTTCGAAATTTGAAAAATTCGAAATTTGAAAAATCGAAAATGAAAAATTCGAACATTAAAAGAAAAATTTACAATTAGAAATTTCTAAAATTGAAAGATTCGAAAATAAAAAATGAAAAATTGGAAATGTCTAAAATTGAAAAAATCGAAAATAAAAAATGAAAAATTCGAAATTTCTAAAATTCGGGATTTTTAAAATTAAAAAAAAAAGTATTTCCGAAAATCCGAAATTCGGAAATACGAAAATTCTGAAATTTAAAAATTCGGAAATACGAAAATTCGGAAATTAAAAATTCCGAAATTCGGGAATTAAAAAATTTGGAAACTCGAAATTTCGGAAGTCCGAAAATTCGGAAATTGAAAAATTTGGAAATACAGAAATTCCGAAATTCGATTTTTCGGAAATACGAAAAATCGGAAATTCGGAAATTCGAATTTTTCGTAAGTCCGAAAATTCGGAAATAAAAAATTTGTCAAAACGAAAATTCGAAATTAACGAATTTCCGAATTTTCGTTAAAAAACGAATTAGAAACTAAACAAATTGCACATGTCTAGAAGTATCATTCCTTTGTGAATTACAACTAACGATAGGCTAACAAGACACCGTTCGTTGATTACCACCAACGCGGGGTACCTTTTGTAAGTTTTACATAGACTCTTTTAAGGCTCACTGTCAATGCTGGATATGCCAATATCGACCTTGTATGCTGTACTATACACCTTCAACACGAGAACTTTTTTATGTTAATTTTTTTTCCTTTCTTGATTTTCTTCTTTTCCTTTCCCTTTCCTTGTGGGTTTCCTCCTTCCTCCTTTGGGAGCTTTATGGTCCACTGTCCTACTGCTTTAACACACATTGGCGTATAAAGACAATATATATAACAACTTTCTATTTCGCTATGTGTATCATGCAACCCCTGTTGCATTTTGTATTTATATGTACTTCTGATGTAATAATTTTTATTGTTTTCTTAATTTTTGATGTACATATACCTGTAAACTGATTTTGTTTCTTGTATATGTTTTATTAGAATGAGATATCTATGCTCCTGAGGAAGCGCTAATCCCAAAGCGCGCAACATGTTGAGCAAGCCCTCCTGTTCCTCTGGATAACCACCTGGTCACTTGTGATATAACCTACTTTATGATTATGCTTTCTATTGAAGCCTTCTATGTTAGAATCATACAATGAATGTGAACCGTGTGTGTGGAACCAGTTATTAATTTAATTTCATTTGTGATTTTATATCTATAACTGTTTTTATGATATTTCTATACCAATAATAAAAAATCTTTTCTAGTTTTTCATACTACTTGTACCGTGTGCCTTTAAAGCCCAATTCACTAGTCCTTAGTTCAATTCTACATTATCGGGGCGGTGGCACACCTAATACTGGTGCATCCGTAGTATCACCCTACGATAGATGTACAATAAATTAGGCCTTTTTCCTCTCATACCCTCCATATTCCTCTCCATCACCTGCACATACTTCCCAGTTTTATACCGTCCCTACTCCTCTCCTACGCCTCTTACCCACAAAAACAGTTTTTTAAAATTATACTGAATATCCTTAATATTACCAGCTCAAGAATGGGCACACTTTTGTTAGTTCAACTAAAGGAAATCTTCTCAGTCCTCATATTTGTTCTGCCCCATTATTAGTACTTATTTAATTTTGTGATTACTACTGTGATGTATAGAGGAACATAGGGGATCTCAGCTACTCTAAATATAGCACTTGTAAAAAAAAGTGTCCCTTAGAAATATTTTTGAAATGTTGGCAACTATGCACTTAGGCACTGTCCAAGGGCCACCGGGTCAGTAGGTGGCCCCATGGGAGGCTCCTGGGATCCTGTGATAATAAAGCGGTAGTAAACTTTGCTAACATTACTACTTTTTAGAGGCCCTAAGGTAGGTTATGCCATAGTGTATAAATATGCACAGCATATTAGCACATTACTCAGACTGAGCCCTCTAGTGCTTCGATCTGTGATCTGTCCGGCGGGTCCCGGGTTTCAATCCTCACCCGGTCTTCCTTTTGGGCTCTGTGCCTACGGTCACTTGCCTTGGCCGGGCAGCGTTGATGTCATTCCCATACATGCCCTCTCTCATCCCCATAATTTGTTATAACAAAAAATTGTTTGTATATTTATTATTTGTAAAAGGCCCACCAAAATCCTCAGCACCAGGCCCATGATGTTCTTAATCTGGCCCTGTAGATGGGTGTGGTCTAGATACAGTACGAAGCTAGGGGGGGGGGGAGGCGGGAAGGTTGAACTGTATAGGAGAATATTAGGGGGGATGTGGGAAGTGAGAGAATAGAGGTAAAAAAGATTTAGTATATTAAGATAGAGGGTTAGGGGGAGAGGAGTGAGAATTATATCTAGGGAGAAGGGGCATTAGCTTTTTTTCCCTTTCTTTTTGGTTTCCGCTCCCTCTCGCCCCTTTCTTCTTTTTATGATCTGTGAAGGGGCTGGGATAGCTGTAATAGGAATACATATTTCATAAAATGTGATAAATGGATAAAAGGATGGAAAATGATGGAACTAATTAGGATGATATGTTTAATGTGAACAATGATAATATTGGGGTGAAGAGTAAGTTAGAGTTTTTTATTTCTTTTTTTCTCTGCCTAGTTAGACTAATACCCCCAATTAGGATTGCACTCACGGAACCCGGAGGTGAAGGGTTCAGTTATGGGTGTTTCCCCTTAGGGGCCTAGGGGAGGGAAGGAAAGGTAGGGGGAGGGTGGGTAGTGGGGATAAGGGGGGGTTTGAGGATTATTATTTTTTTATGCCCTAGGAAGAGATGGAGGAAATAAAAGTTACCTCCCTAAATGCTAAGGGACTTAATGTCCCATAAAAAAGAAGGATGTTGTTGAATGACCTGAGGCAAATGTAGCCTATGTGCAGGAGACGCATTTTAGGGTGGGGGGACTTCCACTCCTCCAGAATAGATTTTTTCCATGTGTATATCACGCGAGTAACCGGGAGGCAAAATCTAAGGGAGTATCAATTTTGATCTCCAATAGAGTTACCTGGTCACTGGTGGATAGGCGCCTGGACCCAAAAGGCAGATTTATCTTTCTAAGGGTAGTATTGGAGGAGCCAAAGTGACATTGGCCACGTTGTACGAACCAAATGTACACCAGGACACATTTATGAAGAAAGTGCTTTAAAATCTATTAGGGTTCGCAGAAGGCAAATTGATCTTAGGGGGAGACTTTAATATTTCTCTAGACCTCAGGATAGATACCTCCGTAGGGACCTCATCGACCCCAGGGGGGATCAGAAATGGAGTATTGCGGAAGTTGTATGAGGTACAATTGGTAGATGCTTGGAGGACTCTGCATGCAGAGAAAAGGGATTACACTTTTGTTTCTAACCCACATCAAGTATACTCCTGCATAGACCTATTTCTGATCCCCCATTATCTGATTTCTTCAATATCAGAAGTGACTATCAGAAACATAACGTGGTCGGATCACGCCCCTATCAGCTTGTGCCTCTCCCTATCCAACGCAGTCTTTTTCCAAGAGAGACGCTGGTGTCTGAATGAGGGTCTGCTGCAGGACCTTGAAGTCAAGGAGGAGGTAGCTAGGGAAATTGTAGCATATTTTCAAGTTAGGCACCTTTCACACGGGCGGCTGTTTTGCCGCAGATAAAAGCATGAATATTTTATCTGAAAATCATCACTCCTGGCACAGCGATCAGCTGCATTTGCACACCGCGATTACTTGCGTTTTCATGGGTTTACGTGTGGTTGCGTTTAACGGCGGTTAGAAATGTATAGTCACTCCCACAGATTTTTGTCCCTTGTCCCTTGATCTACCCATGATGCATTTTGCTCCTCTGCATGCAAACCGGTGTCTTTGTTCTCTGCCTCAGTGTGTGGTGCAGTTTTGCAGAGAGAGAGAGGAGAGATTTGTGTGTTTTTCCTCAATTTATTTGGAAAAATTACAGCTTATAGTTTTCTTGCAATGGCCATATTGCTGATGATGAGGATGAGGATGAAGAGGAGAAGAGAGGTTGAGTTTAGGAGATGTCCTTGTCGTTATTGGGTCCATCCCTTAACCTCCCAGTGTCTGTCTATCGGTTACTTTGCCCTCATGTACGGTGAGCTGAGGTCTCACGGAGACAAGTTCTTCAATTTCACGAGGATGTCGGTGGCAAGTCTTGATGAGCTCTTGGGACTTGTTGGAGGACGCCTGACCAGAACCAGGACCAATATGAGAAGAGAGATAAGTCCAGAGGAACGGCTGTTACTTACGTTAAGGTAGGCTTTCCATATCTTGAATGGAAGAAGCTCATGTACATGCAGGTTACTATTCACATAAGTCTTTTTATATATTGTGAGGGTGGGACTCTGTGCTATGGGAAAGATTGCTGGTTTACGCCATATGTTGGAGAGAAAGACACACTAATTATACAGCTGTGTGTTCAGCTATTTAGTTGTGACCTGACGATAGCTCAGGGCCCCACCCTACAGACAGGAGGTCTGTGCTGGGAGTCAGGTGACTCCCAATCTCTCTGAGAGAAGTCAGAGATGCTGCATAGTTGAGCAGCAAGATGCTTATCAGGAGAAAGCAAGGTTTGATCTTAATTCCAGGAAACTGTTTGTTCTGATGAACAGAAATTGAGCAGCAAGACACTGACAGAAGAAAGCGAGGTTTGAGCTTAACGTTAGGAAACTGTGTGTTCTGAGGAACAGAACTAGGCCTAGGCTAGGCTAAAGGCCTGAAACAGCCGGATGGCAAGTGTGTGAAAGCCAGGAGGCTACACTGTTGAGTTTGCAAGATACAGGAATGGTGTAACCCCCTGCAAGGGCTGCTAATGTATTTGTGAACTTTTGTACTACCCATGTTGCATACCTTATTGTAACGTTTTTAATATTTTACTTGAAATAAAGCAGTTGTCAATTTTTTCCAATCAAATCGGATTTATTTTTTATCTTTGCCTTTGCAAAAAAAGGTATAAAAAAATACAAACATTTAAAAAAAAATTCAAAACATTGATGCTTGCATGTATATAAAACTGTACCTTAAAATTCTGTAAAATTTTTATTTTCAAGTACAACAGATAACATAACTACCAAAATATTAACATACATTATTCCTAATGTGATCTTACAAAAAAAAAATTCTCATGAGGCACAGCAAGACTATGATAGCCACATCCACGACACCCAAAAGGCAGAGTCATGATGGGACTTGTAGTTGTCACGCAGCTTGAGGACCACTAATTGAATATCCCTTATTTTAAGGAAGGAATTTAAAGAAGTGCTCAAAAGTGCTTCAGATTGTCTCTCATAGGCGTGCGCAGCCTATTACATTAGGATGTGCACCCCAAAGCTCAAACACGTATGTATGTATGTATGTATGTATGTGTATATATATATATATATATATATATATATATATACACACACACACATATACATACACACATACACACACACATGCACGCTTTTATAAATAAATTGGTACATGTGCACAGGTTTTTTTTGTTCAGTTTGCTGGTTGGAGGGAGGGCTGAGAGAGAGAGAGAGAGAGAGAGAGAGAGAGAGAGAGAGGTGTAGGAGTGAGGGCTGAGAGAGAGAGAGAGAGAGAGAGAGAGTGTGTGAGAGAGAGAGAGAGGTGTAGGAGGGAGGGCTAAGAGAGAGGTGTAGGAGGGAGGGCTGAGAGAGAGAGACAGGAGGGCTGAGAGAGAGGCGGGAGGGCTGGGAGAGAGACGTGTAGGAGGGAGGGCTGAAAGAGAGAGAGGTGTAGGAGGGAGGGCTGAGAGAGAGAGGTGTAGGAGGGAGGGCTGAGAGAGAGAGGTGTAGGAGGGAGGGCTGAGAAAGAAGGCAGGGGTGCTGCTGATTGCTGCCCACTGCCGCGCCGCCACACACATTTTCTGGTGTTAGACAGGTAGAGGACAAGGCGCATTGACAAGTTCCAGGCGCCCTCTCCTCTCAGTAGAGAGCGCTGTCCCCAGGGGCGGATCGAGAGTCTAGTCTCGGGAGGGGCACTGCCAGAAAATACTTTTTTTGGGGGTAAACTTATCGGGGCAATGATTGGTGTTGCGCTTCAATCATCACGGCACCATGGCTGTTATGGTGTCAGGATGATTGAAGCGCATTACAGGTATTACTATTATTACATTGTAATATAAAATGAAATAGTTGAACTCACCATAATACAGAATCAGTGGGAGCCTCGAGTGCGTCACTTGCCACATCACCTGCCATGCGTTGCGTATTGTCACTTGCCACGTCACCTGTCACCAGATGTAGATTGTCACTTGCCACGTCACCTGTCACCAGATGTAGATTGTCACTTGCCACATAGCCAGATGTAGATTGTCACTTGCCACGTCACCTGTCACCAGATGTAGATTATTACTTGCCATGTCACCTGCCACAAGTTGCGGATTGTCACTTGCCACGTCACCTGCCACCAGATGTAGATTTTTTACTTGCCACGTCACCTGTCACCAGATATAGATTGTCACTTGCCACGTCACCAGATGTAGATTGTCACTTGCCACGTCACCTGCCACAAGTTGCGGATTGTCAATTGACACCAGATGTAGATTTTTTACTTGCCACGTCACCTGCCACCAGATGTACATTGAAACTTGCTATGACACCAGATGTAGATTCTTTACTTGCTACTTGTCAGACAGCAGAGAGATGATGTAATCTAATCTCTCTGCTGCTGCCTGCACACGGTGCACAGTTAGGGCGAAACTAAGTTAGGGGTGCACAGTTAGGGGTGCAGGGCGGGCGCCAGGCGGTGAGAGATGATGTCATCTCTCTGCTCCCTCACCCCTCTGATCGCTGATTGGCTAATAGCTGCTCACATGCTGGCCTGTCACCGGTCCGAGCCGCACAGCTGCAGTGCTCAACAACAGAGCCGCTTGCCGGCTCTCTCACACGCTGAGCCGTCCGACGGCTCTCTAGTCTCACACGCTGAGCCGTCCGATGGCTCTTTCGTCTCACACGCTGAGCCATCCGACGGCTCCCTCGTCTCATGCTGAACCGCCCGCCGGGTGTGCCTGGGCATTAGGGTGTGCCCAGGCACACCCGGCACACCCCGTGCGCACGCCTATGTTGTCTCTATTCTGCTTAAAGTGGTTTTAAAGGTAAATTTGTTTTTAATGTCCTTATTTCTTCTGAGAAATCCACACTTCCTGTTCTTTTGTCTGTAACTTCTTGTTCTTCTGTCTGTAACTGCACACAATGGGCCAGATTCAAATAGCCCGGCGTAAATTTGTGCGGGCATAGCGTATCTCAGATACGCTACGCCGCCGTAACTTAGTGAGGCAGGTTCTGTATTCAGAAAGAACCTGCGCCCTAAGTTAAGGCGACGTATCGTATGTGGTCCGGCGCAAGCCCGCGGAATTCAAATTACCCATGCAGTGGGCGTGTTGTATGGTAATGAAGACTGACCCCACGTAATTGACGTTTTTGACTAACGGCGCATGCACCATCCGTGAACGTAGCACAGTGCGCATGCTCCAAATTAACCCGCAAAAAGCCAATGCTTTCGACGTGAACGTAAATTACGCACAGCCCTATTCGCGAACGAATTACGCAAACGACGTAATCGACGGAAAATGTGACGCTGGCCCGACGTCTATGCTTAACATAGGATACGCCTCATATAGCAGGGGTAACTTTACGCCGGAAAAAGCCTAACGTAAACGACGTAAAAAATGCGCCGGCATTTCTGAATCGGCGTATCTACCTAATTTGCATATTCCTTGCGTAAATCGACGGAAGCGCCACCTAGCAGCCAGCGTAAATAAGCAACTAAGATACGACGGCGTAAGAGACTTACGCCAGTCGGATCTTAGCAAAATTCCGGCGTATCTTGTTTTCTGAATAAAGAAAAAAGATACGCCGGAGCATCCTAGAAGTTACGCGGCGTATCAATAGATACGCCAGCGTAACTTCTTTCTGAATCTGGCCCAGTGATGCCAGGCTTTCTCCCTGGTGTGGAGAAAGCCTCTGGGGAGGGGGCGAGCAGGCAATTCAGGGCGCTCTGTACTTTACACATAGAGAAAAGAGCTGTGTGTTAAGGGGCGTCCCGACATTCCTGCTCGTCCCCTCCCCCCTCAAGAGGCTTTCTCCACACCAGGGAGAAAGCCTCGCATCACTGTCTGTGACTGTGTGCAGTTACAGACAGAAGAAAAGGAAGTTACAGACAAAAGAAAAGGAAGTGAGTTTGGATTTCTCAGAAGAAAAGGACGTTTAATCAAAATCGAAGTATGAGGTAAGTGATGGTGGACCAAGCTATTTAGGGGAAAATAATAATTATTTACAACCCCTGGTTAAAGTGCCATAAACCTAACCTTTTGTTCGCTCAAAAGTATCAAAAACATAACATTAACAAAAACTGAAAAATAAAATATAAATAACATATTAGAAGAAAACTACAAGTTTTCATAAACTGGATAGGAACGCTGGGAAGAGTGGCTTGGTTCACTACCAACATCTACTGTTGATCCGGAATGGGAAGAAGAGGATGAACTACCTTGCTGTGGCTGAAAATGCATCCTTTGCAAACCAGGGTGAGATGTGAAAGGTGTATACATTGGCAGGGGTCCTGCGTATGGGTTCAAGGCAGGTGTGGTTTCATGATATTCATGATATTGTTGACTTGGCAACGGTTTATTAAATGACCCACTAGGTGTATTAAAATCTTGACCCCATGGCTGAAATCGAGGATATGGGTGTTGCTCTTTGCACGCAGAAATTATGTAGGTTAGATATGTGTATATATCACCCCTGACTTCTGTTCGCTTTTCTGCTGGAACTTCCCTGAGTACAGAAAGTAACATCCTCAAATACATCACATCAGGGTCCGACATGTTGAGGAATTCATCATTTTTGGATGTTGGGTTTTGTGATTGATCTCCTCAAGTAGACAATCTAAATATTGTTCAAAAGGGGGTTCTTGCTGAGTACGGCGTGGTCGACGAGTGGTAGTGGTAGCACTAGACTGGACTCTCCTACCAGAAGTTGTCTGCAAATAGATAGAATATACAGATTATGCTTTTGAAGTAGAGGTCACACTTGGTGGACACTTGGTGGACAGCAACTGACACACCTGATGCTTGCCCAAAATATTTAACGTAGTGGCAGAGCTTGCAGCACCTGTTTTAAATAGATCAGACACAGGCACTTGATTTTGCCTCCAAAAACTGATGTCACGGTATTATATTAGCAGCAAGACCTACAAAGCCAAGTATTGTGGACACCTCCAAAGACTAATGCCGCGTATAGACGGTCGTTTTTTGTGATGAAAAAAAACGACGTTTTTGAAAACGTCATATAAAATGACCGTGTGTGGGGAAAACTTTGTTTTATGTCTTCTGAAAAACGACAAAAAAAAATTCAAACATGCTCGAATTTTTTGTGTCGTTTTTCAAAACGTCGTTTTTTGTGTCAATGAAAATGATAGTGTGTGGGCAAAACGACGTTTCAAAACGACGTTTTTAAACCCGCGCATGCTCAGAAGCAAGTTATGAAGCTAGCTTCAATGGAAAAGAGTGTTGAACGTAACCGCGCTTTGCTAGAGCATTTTGAAAAAGCGATGGTGTGTAGGCAACGTCGTTTTTGAAAATGAAGTTTCAAAAACGTTGTTTTATTTCATGATTCAAAACTTTGTTTTTTTTTCATCCCAAAAACGACCGTCTGTACGCGGCATTATGCCGCGTACACACCATCACTTTATGTGATAAAAAAACACGACATTTTTAAAAACGTCAATTTAAATGACCGTGTGTGGGGGGAAAAGGTCGTTTTATGTCTTGTGAAAAACGACAAAAAAAAATTGAAGCATGCTTCAATTTTATGTGTCGGTTTTTCAAAACGTTGTTTTTGTTTCACAAAAATTGACCGTGTGTAGCAAAATACAACGTTTAAAACAACGTTTATAAACCCGCGCATGCCCAGAAGCTAGTTATGAAGCGAGCTTCAATGGAAAAAAGTGGTGAACATAACCTCGCTTTGCTAGAGCATTGTGAAAAAACAATGGTGTGTAGGCAACGTCGTTTTTGAAAATTTAAGTTTCAAAAACTTTGTTTTTTACTTCACAGAAAATGTCGTTTTTTTCCATCACATAAAGTGATGGTGTGTACGCGGCATTAGGCCGCGTACACACGGTCGATCCATCCGATGAGAATGGTCCGACGGACCGTTTTCATCGGTTCACCGCTGAAGCAGACTGATGGTCTGATGTGCGTACACACCATCAGTTCAAAATCCGATCGGGTCAGAATGCGGACACGTAAGCCACGTACGACGTCACTATAAAGGGGAAGGCCAAAGCCTTCGGCGCCGCCCTTGAGTCCGCTTTTGCTAATTCCGTGTAACCGCGTGTTAGTGAAAGTTTTATCTTTCCCTTTACTAACCTGTCCAGCATGCTATCCTAGCGCCAAGCACACCTAGCCTAGTCTTTTTTTCAACCTGATTTTTGTCTGCTCCATTGTAGTTCTGCCCCCCCCCCCCCTAAAATGTGTCCCAATGTTTTTTTTCTCCTTCATTTTAGGCAGAGTGCTACCTGTTTATAATTTTTGGCCCTAAACTCAGCTAGAACCCCCCCCCCCCTAAAAAGGTTTAATGGCCCATCAGAGGGGTGAGGAGTCTGATAAGTGGGCCTATATTTTTGGCCATGAAATTCTCAATCCAATAATAAATGTTATACTGATGTTGCACAAGGATGTATTTTGTATTGTGATTGCAATGTTTATGTGCCAAAGTAGTAATTGTATATTTTTGTTTGTCCCCACAGTTTCCCTCCACGCCAGGAATGGCAGACTGTGGCTTCCCAATTTGCCCAGCGGTGTGACTTTCCAAACTGCGGAAGGGAAATAGATGGGAAACACGTCCGCATAGTGCCGCCACCCCGTTGGGGGTCGTACTATTTAAACTACAAAGGTTTTCATAGTATCGCGTCGATGGCGGTGGTGTCGGCACAGTACGAATTTTTGTATGTGGACGTGGGGAAGAACGGCCGGCTGTCTGATGGGGGAGTGTTCGCACAGACGGAGTTTGCCAAGCGTCTACAATCTGGTGGTCTGGAACTGCCACGGGATGAAGACAATTTGGAGGGACTTCCGCGGATGAAGCTTTCGGGCTTGGACCTCACCTCATGCAGCCTTTTCCCCAGAGGACCCTCACCCCGGAGAGGAGGGTTTTAAATTTTCGGCTGGCCAGAGCCCGGAGGGTAGTCGAGAATGCCTTTGGGATACTCGCCAGCCGGTTCCGCCTGTTTCACACAGCGATACACCTGCCGGAATATAAATTGAACACTGTTGTTTTTGCCTGTTGCATTTTGCACAATTTTTTACGCAGGCACTCCCACTAACCAACATTGGTGCTGAGGCAGGACTACCCTCAGATACCTTTCCTGGCTTGGACACTGGTCGCGCTGGCTTGGCCCCCCAATCTTCTCGTGAGGCACGCGACAAATATGTTGAGTACTTCATGGGTCGGGGGGGCCATTGCTATGACAGAACATATTTCTTTCTAATTCGGCCCCCAAAAGAAAGAAATATTAATTAATAAATAATTTGACCATTGGAATTTATACAGTTGTTTGTTATTCTTGCTTTGGTTTCTTTTATCTGTCTCCCTGGTTCTCCAACTAGTGCACTTCTAGTGCCAAATTTAGTTCTCTGTTTTAGTAAATAACCACAATTGCACAGTAGTCACTCATCTACCAACTGGTATTGAGCATAGAAAGAAGAAGCCACTCCATTTTTTTTAAAAGGGGTTTTTATCCCGTGCTCAACTTGTGCGTTTTTTGATTTTTCATGCAAAAAAAATACAAATTTTTTTTGGTGCACAACTTGTGCGTTTTGTTTTGGTTAATAATTTTTCCTGGTGCCTCCATGGCAGCATACTAGTGATAGAGCTCCGCCTCGACTCCTCCCTCAGGACTAGTGAATAGAATAAATTAAAGGCATAGCCCCTCCCCCAACATTCTCCTTTTTTTCCTCCATACCTTCTTGTACTGGTGAAGAGTAGAAGTATGTCCATACCTCTGCAGTCGGCAGCGTCCGCCGGGTTTAGCCTTTCCCGGGCGCAGTCCCTGTTCTTGGGCCGCTAATAGCGCTAATAAGCTGGGAGACCCCTCTGTGGATCTGTTGGGGTCGCATCGCAGAGTTTCCTCATAGGAACGCAAACTGCCAGGAGCACCTATGAATGACATGGAAGCTGCGGAAGGATCGGCTCCACTATCCCAGGCCAGACTTTTCTTTCCCTTTTTGTTTCATTTCTGCTGTGTTGTATATATGTTTTTCTTTTTTAAATTGTAATGCTGTGTAAAAAAAAAAAAAAAAACCCTGGACTTTCAAAGAGTAGGTGCCCTGTCGATTTGACAATCTGGGGGGTCTGCCCTGTGTCAGGTATCACTGGAGTCAGCTGGTCCCTCACTATGGCAGGGGGGGGCCGCTCTGGTCAGCGCCCACACTGTTGGTGCTTTTGCACCTACATTCTCGGAGGATCCCGGCGCCCTGATACAGTACTTCCTGTATCACGGGCGCCGGCGCTTCTGCGCATGCGCGGCGCCGGCGCGGCGCATGCGCGATGACGACGCGGGACACGGCGGCCATTTTGGATTCTGGAAACAGGGCTCTTTTGACCTTGTTTCCAGTCTTTTGGCTGGGGGCGGATCCTGGGGGAAGGTTTTCCCTCAGGAAAGTTTAAATAAAGACCTAGACAGGGCTTGGCTTTGCTGCAGTAACGGATGCTAAGCCCTGCTAGGTTTTTCAGCCCCAAAATTGTTGGTAAGTAGGAAGGAGATGGGGGGGGAAAGTGCCAGCATAACAGCACCTGTCTGAAGATTGCAGACAGGTGCCTTTCTTGTTCTTTTGATTCCACGTATTATTTATTATTATTTATTATTATTTATTATTATTTATTATTATTATTATTTATTTATTTTTTGCGGCCTCTCTACGCCTTTTTTGCAGCCGATCCTTCCGCCCAAGCTCTACAATGAGTCATTCGCCGCGTAACAAAGATCCTCACACCAGAGATTAGCCAGGTCATTCTCAACGAATGGGCCAAAGAAGGAAGAAGTGTTGGACATGCGGGGCTACGCCACTACCCGACAAGGTAGTTTGTAAGGACTGCTTTACGGACTATGCGTCCAACCGCGAGCAGGAAAATCGGCAGGCAGTAGAACTGCTGGACAAAGCCATGAGGGACTCCTTCTCCAAGCTCTTGGCTTCTGTCCCTCTTCAGCCGACCTCGCAGGTACCACAGACTCAGAATGTGGAGCCCAGTCTCCCGGGGCCCTCAACAGTCGGGCAACCTGTACTACCGACTGATCGGTCAGGCAGAGACTCCTCACCCGGTGTTACACTCCGTGATGGCAAAAAGGGCCTTATGGCTGAAACCTTGGTCAGCTGATCTTTCATCCAAACAGAGCTGGTGCAAGATTCCCTTTGATGGGAAGGCGCTTTTTGGAGATAAGATGGATAATGCAATCTCTAGGCTGTCAGGAGGGAAGTCTGGTATGCTCCCACAAGATAGGAGAACACGAAGATTCAGAGGCGGTCCCTCTAGGTTTCGCCGCTCAGATTCTAGAGACTTCAGAAGTGCGGGTCAATTCAGAGGAAGACCTTGGAGAGGCACTCAGCAATCCTTCTTGAACAGGAAGATGAAAGCCCCACCGGCTCCTCAGGAGCAAAAGCAGTCCTTTTGACGTCCAGCCATCCCTGACACTCCCGGTGGGAGCCAGGCTAAAGCATTTCATCTCAGCCTGGGCCACCCATTGCCAGGACCCCTGGGTTCTGTCCACTATCCAATGGGGGCACTCTTGGAAGTTTTTTCAAACTCCACCTCGGAGCTCGTTCAAGAGATCGGAAATTCCATCTTCTCCCCTGAAAGCTCAAGCTCTAAAAGACTTTTTAGTGTCACTCCAACGTCAGGAAGCAGCCATTCCTGTGCCCTTGGCAGAGCAATTCACGGGTTTTTACTCCACCTTATTCCTCGTCCCCAAGAGGACAGGCGGATGGAGACCTGTGATAGACCTGAAGAGGCTCAACCGGTATATTCACACCGAGAGCTTCAGGATGGAATCCTTGCAGACAATAATCCAGGCAGTTCAGCCATTGGATTGGATGATCTCTATCGACCTCCAGGACGCATACCTGCATGTTCCAATCCAGCCGAAAGTCCAGAAATACCTGAGATTTGCAGTGGGTCATACTCATCTTCAATTCCAAGCTCTACCCTTTGGACTGTGCACCTCTCCCAGGGTATTCTCCAAAATCCTATTGTCTGCCCTAGCCCCCCTGAGGGAGAAGGGCTTAAGGGTGTATCATTATCTAGACGACATCCTACTCCTTGCAAGCAGCCCAGAGCAACTGATGTGCCATCGAACCATTCTGCTCCAAACTCTAAGGGAGTTAGGATGGTTAGTCAACCTAGACAAGAGCCAACTCACACCAACTCAACAGATGGTCTACTTGGGCGCAGCATTCAACACCCTGAGGGGTACAGTGTCGTTGCCACCGCCAAAGAGGGAGATTATCATTCAGAAAATGATCGAAACCATCCAGAGTCCGGTTTTAAAAGCCTCACAATGTCTGAGCCTCATTGGCACTATGTCTGCTTGCATCCCCATGGTCCCATGGACCCATTGGCACCTAAGATTCTTTCAGACTGGTTTCTTGGCGCAGTGGAGGAAACGTCGACTGTCCCAGACGATCCTGATCACAGGACTGATGCGAAAGAGTCTTCAATGGTGGACAGAACCAGAGAACCTCTCCAGACCCCGTCACTTGGGGTCCCTACATTGGACCACAATTACGTCCGATGCGAGCGGACAGGGCTGGGGAGCCCACTGCGGGGAATCCAAGGTACAGGGGAAATGGTCATTCTCCACCCAAGGTGTAGTGTCCAACATCCTAGAATTGAGGGCAGCCTTTATGGCACTAACTTCCCTGACATCCCAAGTCAAGGGTCAGAGGATTCTGCTTCGCCTGGACAACAGGGCAGCGGTTGCGTATCTGCAGAAACAGGGGGGCACACGCAGCAGATCGCTCCTCAAGGAAGTAGAGCCGATCATGCTTTGGGCAGAGAAGAACCTCCTGGACCTTCGAGCAGTATACCTCCCAGGCAAGCTGAATACGGAAGCAGACGCATTGTCCAGAAGATTCTGCGACAACAACGAGTGGGCGCTCCACCCACGGGTGTTCCGGCAGATTGCCAACTCTTGGGATCCCCCACAGGTGGACCTGTTCGCCTCTTCGGAGAACACCAAGCTGGACAGGTTTGTCTCCAGGTTTCCACATCCGCAAGCCGAAGCAGTGGATGCTCTGACATCCCCATGGAGTTTCTCCACGGCATATGCCTTCCCTCCGCGGTCACTGATACTCAAATTTCTCCTGAGGTTACTCAGGGAATCAGTGCAGGTACTGACGATACTCCCGTACTGGCCGAAGAGACCTTGGTTTCCACTTGCCATGCGTCTCAGTGTGAATCCACCAATCAAGATCCCAGCATTCCCTCAACTTCTGCTGCAGGGCAAACTGCTTCACCCAAACCCTCAGAGGTTGGACCTTCGAGTCTGGAAGTTGAGAGGCGAAGGTTCGAGTCCCTAGGCTGCTCGTCAGGGGTCATCTCAACCCTCTTAAAGGCCAGGAAACCCACAACGAATAATATATATTCAAAGATCTGGGATAAGTTCGTGTCCTACGCAGTCGATAACGGCTTTGATCCTATCGTCCCCTCTACAAACCATGTATTAGGTTTCCTTCAGACAGGACTTGACCTAGGCCTTAGTCTAAGCTCCCTCAAGGTTCAGGTAGCAGCAATTTCAGCCGCAACCAGTAAAAGGTGGGCAGAAGATCCTTTGCTAGTTATCTTCTTTAAAGGCGTCCTAAAGATCCGTCCGCCTGCTAGACGATCCTTCCCTAAATGGGATCTGTCTCTGGTCCTCGAGGCTCTGTCAATCCAACCTTTTGCTCCAGTAGAACAAATAACCCTTTGGAACCTAACGCTGAAAACAACGTTTCTGCTAGCCATCACCTCCGGTAGGAGGATCTCAGAACTCCACTCCTTAGGAATTGGGGAAGACCACATCTCTTTCTTCCCTGACAGGGTAGAACTTCGCCCACTCAGAGGGTTCATGCCGAAGGTCGCCTCTACAAGCCACCTGTTGGAACCTTGGGCTCTACCAATATTTGCAGATACTAATACAGAAACCTGCCACGAACTGGATGTGTCCAGAACACTCAAGGCCTATCTAGAGGCCACCGGCTCCTTCAGAACCTCAGAGAGACTGTTCATCGTACCTTTTGGTAAACACAGGGGCAAGGAAGCCTCCATCAGGACTCTAGCATCATGGGTCGTGAAGCTAATACAGAGGTCCTACAGGGCGAAGAATATGGAGCCTCCATCTCGAGTGAATGCTCATTCCACTAGAGCAGTCGCTACTTCCTGGGCAACAAGGGCTAACGTATCGCTGGAGACGGTGTGCAGGGCAGCTACCTGGTCGTCTCGTAACACGTTTCTCAGGCACTACCACATTGACCCAGGAGCTCTCACAACGGTGGAGTTCGGAAGAAGGGCAGTTCAGGCTGCTATGTCCTCTTCTGATTAAAAACTCTTATTGTTAAGCATTATCCCACCCGCGTCAAGCTAGTTATTTATCACTAGTATGCTGCCATGGAGGCACCAGGAAAACGGAAAATTGTATCATACTTACCAGTAATTTTCCTTTCCTGGTGCCTATCCATGGCAGCATACGCTCCCACCCTCGGTATTCTATAGTACGGAGAATGTTGGGGGAGGGGCTATGCCTTTAATTTATTCTATTCACTAGTCCTGAGGGAGGAGTCGAGGCGGAGCTCTATCACTAGTATGCTGCCATGGATAGGCACCAGGAAAGGAAAATTACTGGTAAGTATGATACAATTTTCCGTTTTTTTTATTTATTTTTTATGTTGTACAAAAACCATGCGTTTTTACACTAATAAAAAGATCTCCAAACAATGGAACTTACAAAGTTCAACCTTATTAGAAACACATGTGATGGGGTGATGTCACCCCGGAACAAGCCAAAATTTGAAGATGCACACATTTTGAGTGGCCAAATTTCTATCCTGATCCCATGCCAAATGTCAACATGTGCTATCTGCCATCATGGGTGATCAATGGATGTGTTTTTGGGGGTGCAAACCCTTCCTCTCACCTACTTGAGTAGTTACACCCACAAAGCACAGACAATCGATATCCTGTGATGGCAGATAGCACATGTTGGCACACTGTGTGCATCTTCAAATTTTGGCGTGTGGATTATCCAATACAAATTGTTGTGCAAAACATAACATTGAAACTGGGTTGGGGGGGGGGGGGTTAATCTTTTATACGGCCATCATGTCAAGGATGTTCTTAAAATTTTGCTCAATGACATTTGTCCTATTCCTCATAATGTCCATTTCAGTGCTGCATTCCATAATGTTGGATGACGATTTGGGCACTAGCACTGGATAAAGGTGTCCTAGCAGATGCTGGGATACCATGTTCATCCCCTAAAAAAAAACAAAAGGGTTTTTTTTTAAATGTGCAGGCCTACCTACATCTCTTTTTCCCTGTGAAGCTGGGGTGACACTGACCTGTTGTGCTGATAATCTTCACCTCCCCATCTGAGGTGTTGAAACACCTCCTCCTTCCACCTCTCTTTCTTCCACCTCTATTTCTTCCACCTCTCTTTCTTCCACCTCTATTTCTTCCCCCTCTCTTTCTTCCACCTCTCCTTCTTCCACCTCTCCTTCTTCCACATCCTCCTCCTCCACATGCTGAGGTTGGTGGGGTTTTTCGGGTCTGGGCCTCCTTGCCTTCTCCGAACGGTGTCCTCTTCTTTCCCCTAATAACATGAAACTAAAGGTATACTCAGCACACAGACATTGGAGGGCAGAAATAGAAAACATTGTCTGTTTGGGATCAATCCCAAAAACATCACCTTTGTTTTTCTCACTTCTCCCAAGCTGAAATACTGCCGCTTTTTGGCAAAGTGACACACATGGATGCACCCCAAAAACAACATTTGTGGGAGACCCTAATAAAAATTTTAGTTATGGGGGACACACGGGTGCTCTTGAGTCCAGATGTGAAAACAGCTGCTTATTATCACTGTGTGAATGAATCCGGTTTGCCTTTCACATTCTAGTAAGGTTGAACAAACACATCATCTTGTCAACAATGTTTATAAACGTTGGTTTACGCCAAATAGGCATGTCCAGGTGTGCTTTTCCTGGAACACCGGAAAACATTGTATTTGTGAGGAACGATGTGGAGGAACGATGTTTACTACGAACAGAAAAATACTACACTTTGCCAAATTCTACAAATAAATTTGCCATGTTCAAAAGTACAACCAGGCCAAAGAAGCAGATGGAGAAAAACATGTCTACAAATTATAAAGACAATTGCAAAAAGCATATAAAAATTACATACTTTTCTCAATAATTCTCTTGATCCTCCTATACTGCTCTGGCTCACGCAATTTCAAGTCCGACCACCTTTTTCTTAGCTGCTCCTTGGACCTCCTGACCCCAAATATGTCATAAAGTCTCCTCGCCACTTTGTCCATTATTTTGGCCTTCCTCCGATTAGGGGTGTTGTATGGGCCATGCGGAGTCTGCTCGAGCGGAAGTGAGGAACAGCAGAAACAAAGGTAAATCTGAAAATGGGCCCAGCAGAGGCCTAGAGACTTGAGTCATGGGATGGGGGGTTTATATGTTGATTGCACCCTTGCGCAATTATTTATCTTGGGGCCCTCCATGCAATTTGGCTCTCCATCTGCTCGGAGACATCTCCAAAATATATATGTGAGACTGCAACAACTCTTTATTTTATTGTGTATCAGATCAGGCAACGATTGTGATTGTTGGACAGAGGTCGTGTATTATCTAATCAATGCTGAGGGGCATGATATCTACACATGAATGGTGTCTTGATGAATGCTCTCATTACTTTTGCATGTTTTTATGCCACTTATTTAGTGAAATGTAAACACAGGGGGCCAGATTCAGGTAGGACTTAAGCCGGTCTATCTCGAGATGTGCCGCCTAAGTCTAAATTTGTGCCGGAATATCTATGCACCGTACCCACAGAACTAGATACGCACCAAAATAGGCTATTCCCGACCGGCGTAACTTGCCTACGCCTGCACATTTTAGGTGCATATTTATGCCGGACGCATCTGGTGAACCCATTGATTTCCTATGCAAATATGCAAATGAGGGAGAAACGCCGATTCCCGAACATAGGCCCGTTCGGCACAGGCTAGGAACGGTGTGCCTAAGCTATTTGGCCGGCCTAAAGTTACCCCTCATTAAGCAGGGGTAACTTTGCACCAGACTTGCTCAAGTCAGCTGGAGAGGACCCGGATGGCCCGGATGGGAACCCCCTTAAAAAAAAAAAAAAAACATTTTTTAGGGGTTTTATAAAAATAAAATACCAAATAAAGGGGGCTTTCCATCCGGGACCTCTGGGCCCTTTAATAATAATAATAATAATAATGATAATAATAATTATATATATATTTTTGTCCGAAAGGCACTGGCCGTGAACTTGTTCTGCATACAGACGGCAGAACTTTTTCAGCCAACATTCACGAAACTACGTAGTTTTTCTGCTCTTTTGTCTGATGGAGCGTACAGACGGTTTGATTATACGACAAAACACGTCCATCGGAATATTCGATCGTGTGTGCGATCCTTTAGCCTGTAGGGTTCAATATTGGGTTGGCTCACTCTTTGCAGCTATAAAAGCTTCAACTCTTCTGGGAAGGCCGTCCACAAGGTTTAGGAGTGTGTCTATGGGAATGTTTGACCATTCTTCCAGAAGTGTATTTGTGAGGTCAGGCACTGATATTGGATAAGAAGGCCTGGCTCACAGTTTCCGCTCTAATTCATCCCAAAGGTGTTGAGGTCAGGACTCTGTGCAGGCCAGTCCAGTTCCTCCACCCCAAACTCACTCATTTATGTCTTTATGGTCCTTGCTTTGTGGACTGGTCCAAATCATTTGATGAAAGGGGGGTTATGGTGTGGGGTTGTTTTCAGGGGTTGGACTTGGCCCCTTAGTTCCATTGAAGGGAACTCTTAAGGCGTCAGCATACCAAGACATTTTGGACAATTTCATGCTCCCAACTTTGTAGAAACAGTTTAGGGATGGCCCCTTCCTGTTCCAACATGACTGCTCACCAGTGCACAAAGCAAGGTCCATAAAGACATGGATGAGCAAGTTTGGGGTGGAGGAACTTGACTGGCCTGCACAGAGTCCTGACCTCAACTCGATAGAACACCTTTGAAATGAATTAGAGCAGAGACTGCAAGCCTTCTTGTCCATCAAAAAAATATAAATAAAAATATATTAAAAAAATATATATTTTTTATATAAAAAAAGGGGGGTTCCCATCCGTGCCCCTGGGGACCCCCGGGCCCCTTACAGGTGTACTGCCTGTACCCCCCTGATGGCGGCCCTGGTCATAAGTCTCCATTGCTGACATCTCCTGGGTGTTAAAGTTTTTTTTCCTCCTCTGCCTGTGGGGAACGGGAGCAGCCATCTCACAGCAAAAGTACCTTCCCTGGGGGGGGGAATAAAATTGGATGTACTTTTGCATCGGCTGGGCGTAAGTTGGGCCGGCGTATCTCTGTAAGTTGGGCCGGCATAGTTGTGAGCATGCTCAGAAGGCAACGAACGTACTGAGCATGCTCCGTTCATGATACGCCGGGCGTAAATCACTGCTCCACGTTCAGAACATCATTTGCATAAGGTCACACCCACTTCCACTTACGCCGAGGAAATTAAGTTAGGCCGGTGCAAAGTTAGGCACAAGTGCTTTGTGAATACTGTACTTGCCTCTCTGAGTTACGGCGGCGTAGTGTATCTGAGATACGCTACGCCCGCCTAAAGATAGGCAATTCTATCTGAATCTACCCCTAGGTCTGCAGGTAAAATCCTCCTTTTCAAAAACAATGTGGCAGAGCTGGGCAGCATTTTAGCAGCAGGAGACAGTGGGCCAGATTCATGAACAATGGTGCAGATTTGCACCGGCGTGGTGCATCATTTTTAGACTACACCGGTCCAGCGCGGAGAGGCAGTTAGGTGATTCAAGAAACTTTTTTTGTCTACGATGCCCCAGCGGGGCGGATTTTAGACGGCGTAAGGCGGGGTAAGGCCAACTGGGAGTCACCCTATGCTAATGAAGTGCCGACCGTGGCGCAGGGGTCACGCCGGGGCGCATCTTAGACCGCACATGCTCAGTGACATCCAGGGGTAAATGCCCCAATCTGCACATGCTCAGAACTGCGCCCCGGCTTGATCCCTGAGCTACGCCGACCCACTACCAAAGCCCAGTCCATGAATCAGCCCAGACTTCCGCCCTGCAGGTGCAAATGTACTGAAGCTTTTTTTTTTCTAAGCTAGGTCGTTTGCATTGTGGTGGGGCAGTTATGGCTGATGAGGAATCCTCAGGTGGGCGGATGACCAATTTCAGCCCAGAGGAGAGGGCTGTAATTATTGAGGGCCTCTCCCAACATGGGGACCGCCTCTATGTGTTGTCCAGCAAGTATTGTTGCTCAGTTCGTTTGTAACGCTGCTGCTTTAGCTGCTCTCCAGCTGACCTCTGCAAGTTTGGTGCAAAGTTACCCCTGCTTTTATGAGGTGTAACTTTGCACCGGAAATTTCAGCTCCGCTCACCGGGAGTAGCCTGCGCCGGTCAAGCTTAAGTTGATGAATCGGCCCAAAAACCTAATTTGCATATTTAAAACACAAAAACCATGGCCGCGCCAGATCCGACCAGTGTAAATCTGCGCCAACGCCGCGCCGGCGTGGAAAGGTTACACCGAGGCATTGAAGTCTATTTGGAGGCGTAATCTGGTTCTCTGGGTAAGGCGCAGCGATCCGCCGGCGCAAATCTGCACTTACGCCGTGCATCTACCAAAAAAACGGTGTAAGTGCTTCATGAATCTGGCCCACTGTGTTTGAAGCACAAAAGATTGTGCGCATATTCGGACAATGTAAAAGCTGAACCTAGTGTTTATATGTTTTGTTTTTGGTATTCTAGTAATAAATTTAAACGATGGATCAACTGAATATTGCAGAAAATCTCATGCGATTTATCGAAAAATATAGAGAACTCCCCTGCCTTTGGGATTCCAGCCACCAAGGCTACCACAAAGCCAATTTAAGAACGGCAACACTTGAACAATTTGCAAAATACATGCAGACTTGGATTCCGGAGTGCACATCCACCATGATTAAGGATAAAATTAACAACCTCAGGGGCACATACAGGAACACCTACCGCAAAGTGCATGATCAGAGGTCAGAAGCAGCAGCAAGTGATGTAAAGGAGCCCAAGCTGTGGTACTACAAGCACCTCAGCTTTTTGGAGGATCAAATGGGGGGCCGGGAATCAATTTCCAGTCTTCCTTCCACCCTTCCTTCCACCCTGCCTTCCACCCTGCCTTCCAGCGGATCTTCCACGGTTCCCCCCACCCCTGCAGAGTGTGACGAGATGCTGGCTGACACAGAGGAGCCAGATATGCTGTTCTTCATTGAGGTATAGTAGTTTACAACATATTTCTTGGCTGCAAATTATTGTTGGTTTATCAAGATGAGTTTGTATCCAAAAAGGAAAGTTTGGAAACACAAACAAAAGTCGTGGGCAGAAAGAATTGTGCCAGGGATGCCAACTGCAGGGGTCAGAATGAGAGTCTGTTCATTTTAAAATAATAAAAATGAAAACAGTCAAGAGCATGAAAATGTGTGTGATTGATTGTGCAACATCTTAAAACATGTCCCTTTTATCTACACAGGAAGAGACCAGCCAGGAGGTGGCAGCTCCGGAAGGTGTCAGCCAGGAGGAAGGGGTGAGTGGCAGCCAGGAGGAGGCTGGGCCGAGTGGATGTCAGCAGGTGCCCAGGCCCAGCACCATATCCCAGGTGCCTCCCCTCCAAATGCACCGACGAACTCAAAAGAGGCGCTGGAGGCAGCTTGAGGAGGAGAGCCTGCAGGTGATCAGGGAGGCATCGCAGATGATGCGGACCCCCCTGAACCCAGTGGAGAGCTTCAGCTCCTTTATTTCTTATGAGCTGCAAGGTGTTGGGGAGGAACAAAGGGTCCTGGCCCAAGAAATGATCACCACTGTGCTATGGTGGGCGAAAAGGGACATGCTGACCAGGGCCACAGAATTGAGTGACCTGGCCCGGCCTGCTTCTCATCTTCCTCCTGCTGCCACATCGTCACCACCTGCAAGGGGCCGTGGACGGGGTCATGGAAGTAACGCTGCAAGGCAGCCTGGAAGGAAGGCTGTAAGGAAGACCAGAAAGTGATTCCCTGGATTCCAGCTGATTTGGCCCCAAACTGAGGTTGTTGTAGTACCACAGCTTAGGGTCATTTATGTCATCTGCTGCTGCTTCTAATTTCTGTGATTTGAGCACATTATGACTCCTGAGGTTGTTAATTTTGTTTTTGATCATGGTGGAATGTGCCTTTGGTGTCCAAAAAGTCTGCATGTATTTTGTAAATTGTGGAAAAATGGGGAAATGAAAGTGATGAGAAGTGGAGGTACAGCTGCGGCACTGGAAGGTGTATCAAACCATAAGCAATTGAAAATGGGGAGGGTAGTGCTGCGCTAATCAGTGGTGAATGGATAAGTGAATAAACAGGTGGGGGAGGGGAATGAAAGTAGGTGTAATTGAAATGAGGAGCAATATAGCCCAAATGGCATCAGCATAAAAATAAATATAAATGATCAGTGAACAATAACAGTAATGGTGCAAATCATATAACTACACAGGTTCCTCTTAATGTGATGAAATACACTATAAGTAATGGTGCAAAAAAATCCCAGGTAACTGTGCTAAGTGACACTCCTATATTGGTGATAAACAGTCCATCAACAGAGTTTGAAAAATATTAGCAAAAAGTATAAGTAAGATTTCAAAAGTCCAAGAAAGCAAAAGTGCAAGTGTAGGTCCGCAATATGGAGTGAGAGGAAAATGGGTATCCAGTGATCCTTTTAGGGTAAGTAAGGATGTCCCCTTACCTTACTGCTGTAAGGTAACAGCATATAGATCCAACCACATTAGATGGTTCACTCGATGGGCTCTGATCCAACAACGGCAGGTCCTCCTTGGAGTTCTCGTCCCAGATTGGTCAGTTTCTCGCCCCAAAGAAATAAAGCATCGATGGTGTGATACCGTTTTAAAAATTTTAATTCTCAAAGAAAATAGACAGGGGTACTCACATAATCCAAAATACAATTGAGCATGTAAAAAAGAGGGGCAATCTGTCGCCAACGTCACCTCCGATACCTCTCAGTGGACTCATGCGCATTCGTCACTATCATGTGACTTCCTCAGGAGTAGTGAGAGGCATAAATGGGATCCTTTTTATAAGGTGACTTGTTTAGTAGGCTGTGAGTAAACTCAGCTGTTTGCCATGTAAATAATGCAGCTGCAGCCATTTTCCCGTAGTCTGCTAGGCATTTAATAGTAAAATCAAAAAATTTCGCCCAGCATATAAAATATTTAAATTAGTAGCATTCAAATGGTGGGTGACAGATATGACATCTCATTTATATGGTTAACAATGGAAAAAATTGAAAAAACTTAAAGGCTTCAGCCAGGGGACGGAGACCATGGGGGGGGCAAACACAGAAGTCCCATTGTACCATCATAACATTCTGTGTTGACAGTACACAGCGTTCTACAGGAAGTCTGGCAGCCGCCATTTTGTTGTAGCTCAAAAAACTTAAAAGCTTCAGCCAGGGGACGGAGACCATGGGGGGGGCAAACACAGAAGTCCCATTGTACCATCATAACATTCTGTGTTGACAGTACACAGCGTTCTACAGGAAGTCTGGCAGCCGCCATTTTGTTGTAGCTCAAAAGACGTCCCCAGCATCTCACAGAGCGCTGGGGATACGTCTTACAAAAGTGAGCCATTCTGTCTGATGTCTGGTCGGGGGCCTGCATGGGGCCCCCCGACCTCGGCCGGCATCCCAAATAGGCTTCCATCACGTATCGGCGGCGTCTATCAAAACGAGCGCCGCCGGAAGTGGAGCTGCAGCCACCTTGCAGCCACCGGAAGTGGAGCCGCGGCCATTTTTTTTTTTTTTTTTGAAGCCAATGCTTGTTAAATGGTGACACACGGCGTCCTCACAAGGGAGCACTCGAGGGAAACAATTAAAAACACAGAGGAGCAGGAATTTATGTGTATATACACACTCATAATGCACCGAGAAGATTGAGGCTCAATTGGTATATTAAAAAATATTGAGAGCCAGAATAATTTGTTAAAAAATATATATATGTTAAAAAGTATAAAAAATTTAAATGAATGTATGTCGACATATTTAATTTCATTGAATGGATATGCCACATAAGGTTAAAAGACGTAGATGACGTGTGCGAACAGATCCACATATACAGATTAAAAACAATCTACGTCATCAATATTAGATAGCGAAAAGGAGAGAACAGAGAGGGTAAGTGAAGCAAGAAATAAATCAAAAAATAAAGTCTTATCGGTCACTTAAAAAACAATTAAGATCAAAATCTATGTTAAGACCTCGGGGAGCAAAAGTATCCAGAGTAAATATCCAGCGAGATTCTAACTGGCTCAATGTTCTAACTTTATGCCCGCCTCGCCAGTGTCTCACATAGGGCTCTATGCCCCAAAATTTAAGATGTGTCGGATCTTTATTGTGGTGGGTAAGGAAGTGTCTTGATACACTATGTTTATCGAAACCTTTAAGGATGTTTTGGACATGTTCTTTTATACGTACTCGTAATGCTCTTTTTGTCCGGCCTATGTATTGTAGACCGCAACTGCATTCGAGTGCGTATACAACTCCCTCTGTGTTACAGCAGATAAATTCTTTTATTTCGTATACATCTCCTGTACTAGTTGCAGTAAAATCTTTCCTCTTCTGGTTCGGTTTGTGAGTTCTCAAACATGCGTAGCATCTTTTGCATGGAAAAAAACCTTTACCAGTGAAAAAAGAGAGGAAGTTTTTTTTATTTTTAGGCGGATCAGGCACATTTTTAACAATTTTGTCCCTAATAGTAGGTGCCCTTTTATATACGAACTTTGGAATCGGTGGAAGGACACTCCCCAGTTCTTTGTCAGCCAGTAGTATATTCCAATGGCGTCTAATGACTTTTTCAATGCATTTATGTTGTATACTGTAATCGAAGATGATAGGCATCAAGTCTTTATGCATTTTTTGTTTAGGCTTATCACTCATAAGAGTCTGTCTATCCATTGTTGCCACTTCTGCAATCTTCTGGTTAATAAAGGAATTGTCGTATCCTTTTTGTTTAAACCTTTCTCCCATGTCTTTTGCTTGGGTGAGAAAAGTATCTTTGTCTGTACAATTTCGTCTTAGGCGCATTAATTGCCCTTTTGGAATGTTAAAAAGCCAGTTTCTGTGATGACAACTTTCAAGCGGCAAGTAGCTATTACGATCCACATTTTTAAAATGAGTTTTAGACCGGAGTTCGTTATTTTCTTGTTCCACCTCTAGGTCTAGGAATGTGATCTTTTTGTTGCTGATTTCCCAAGAAAGTTCAATGTTTCTGTCATTGGTATTTAAATCTTGTAGAAAATCTGCTAGCGTTTCTTTCTCGCCCCTCCACAGTATGAAGATATCATCAATATATCTTTTATATATGTACAGATCATCAGGAGGTTCAGAGAAGATTTTCCCTTCTTCCCATTGGGCCATAAAAAGCCCAGCTACACTAGGGGCAAATTTTGCCCCCATGGCTACGCCGGTTTTCTGGAAAAAGTAATTGCCGCCATACCAGAAGTAGCTATTTTTAAGACAAAAGTCCAAACTTTTTACCAGATATTTTCGTTGGATGCAGGGCAACTGGGAATATTTCCTGAGGCCCCATTTGACTGCTTCGCATGCTTGATGATGTAGTATGATCGTGTATAACGACGATACGTCTGCTGTTGCTAGCCAAAAGGGTCCATCATCTCTTGGTATATCATCCAGGCATTGTAACATCTGTTTTGTGTCTCTAAGATACGCTCTTGTACTCTGAACTACTGGCTGTAAATAGAAGTCAATGTATTGCCCCATTCTTGCAGTTAAGGAATCAATTCCATTTACTATAGGTCTGGGTGGTGGATTCGTGCTGTTCTTATGTATTTTGGGGAGTGAGTATACAATAGGTGTGCGACATGATGTAGGGATCAGATATTGTGCTTCTTTCTTATCCAGGATTCCTCTTTTTAGTCCTAAATGTACAATCTGTTCCAAGGCTTTTCTGCATTTAAACATGGGATTACTCAGAAGGCGGTTGTAGGTGTTGGTATCTCCTAGCATTTGTTCCATGCTCATTTTATACTGTTCCTTGGAAAGTACCACAATGCCACCACCTTTATCGGCTGGTCGAACTACTAGATCCTTTCTTTTCATCAATTTGCGTATTCCACTCCTAATATGTTTCGGTTCTTCTTGTTTTTTCACTTTCAGGTCCATTAGTTCTCCTGTGACCAATCTTTTAAAGACTTCCACACATTTATTATCTTTCACAGGCGGATTAAAAATAGATTTATTCTTCAGATTACTATGTCTAATTTCTTCATCTGGATTGGCAGTCCTAGTTTTGTAAGGGTTACTGATCATATACTTTTGAATATTTAATTTCCTTACATACTTTTGAATTCCTATATATGTCTGGAATTTATCCAGATTTTTCGCTGGTGCGTATTTGAGGCCTTTATCTAGGACGCCAATCTCTTCATGTGTAAGTGGGAGTCCACTTAAGTTGAAGATTCCCTCTCCCTTTCTGTTCTTTTTCTTTTGTGTTCTCTTTCCTCCTCGCTTTCCCCGTTTCTTTCTGGGGTTCTTCTGTAGGTTCTTATTTCCTCTGTATGTCGAGGCGGATGGTATTCTTGACCCCTCTCTAAAAAAGAGGAGGTATTGGGATTTTGATGTCTTTCCACTCTATCATCCACTGTTCGCTGTTCTAGGGGTGCATAATAATTCCGTGTAGGGATTGGACTCCTATCCTGTGGGTGATGAGTGTAATAACCTCGATCTCCCTCTCTTCGATCATTTGAACGAACAGGGCTTCTTCTTCTCTGTTCATGTGTATATCCTCTGTTCTCATGGTATTCATTTGGACGTCCCTGATAATAGTTGGTTTCCTGTGGCCGACCTCTATTCTCATAGCCTCCACCTCTATTATCTCGTTGGTTTTGGGGCTGGGGTCTATTATCCCTCTGGTCTTGTTGTGGTCTTTGTCCATAGTTATGGCCATTGTTATTATTTCTGCGTTTTTTCCAGAAGGGTTTCTTCCAACCATTCTGTGGTGTCCGCTCATTTTGGGGTGGTCTTCTCTCATTTTGGTAGGGAGTGTGTTGATTATAGTTGCCCTGTCTCTCTTCATTTCTGTACTGCCGGGGCGATTCGTGCCTATTCCTATCATGCGTTTCTTGGGTGGGCCCTATATAGTTGATCACTCTTGGGGGTGAATAGACCCTCACATTTCTCTCTGGTGTGGAATAGGTTGAGATGGGATCTGGTCGGCCCGATTGGCTCTGCCATTTAAACGTATGATCCGTTTTAAAATCATTCATATCGCGACTGTATTTTTTACTTTTCCTGTGTTGTACTTCCTTGTCTTTCTTTGTTAAATCATTATTCAGTTGTGTTGTGTATCTTACGAGATCTCCTGAATCTTTATATGCTTCTAGTTCTTCCTTGACCTCTAGGATGATCTGTTCGATCAGTTTCAGCTTTCTCTTTTTCCTGTCTAGTAGGAACATCAAAAGTTCTGACCCCTTGATGTTAAAAAATTTAAACCATTCGTCTATTGAGGCCTGATCTAATAGGCCATCATTAGGGGTTATATCCCATCGTAGACGCCGTGGGACAATGTTATCCTTAATATAGCGTTCAAAGGTGACTATGTCCCACCATAGGCTGATCTTTTTTTCCATATTATGCCCTAGCTTCCTCATGAGGCTCTCTAGGTCACTGTTTTTCTTAACAGGTGCAGAAGCATTAAAAACATCTTCAAGATTAACCTGCCTCTTATCAAGAAATGAGAAGACATCCATGATAGCTGCGGTAATGAGTGCGAGACAGTGATAAATAGTGGAAAAAATGGATATTACCGCGCTTATCAAAGGAGGGGAAACAGAGAGGGGAAGAAAGGGGGAGGGGAAATGAAAGTGATGAGAAGTGGAGGTACAGCTGCGGCACTGGAAGGTGTATCAAACCATAAGCAATTGAAAATGGGGAGGGTAGTGCTGCGCTAATCAGTGGTGAATGGATAAGTGAATAAACAGGTGGGGGAGGGGAATGAAAGTAGGTGTAATTGAAATGAGGAGCAATATAGCCCAAATGGCATCAGCATAAAAATAAATATAAATGATCAGTGAACAATAACAGTAATGGTGCAAATCATATAACTACACAGGTTCCTCTTAATGTGATGAAATACACTATAAGTAATGGTGCAAAAAAATCCCAGGTAACTGTGCTAAGTGACACTCCTATATTGGTGATAAACAGTCCATCAACAGAGTTTGAAAAATATTAGCAAAAAGTATAAGTAAGATTTCAAAAGTCCAAGAAAGCAAAAGTGCAAGTGTAGGTCCGCAATATGGAGTGAGAGGAAAATGGGTATCCAGTGATCCTTTTAGGGTAAGTAAGGATGTCCCCTTACCTTACTGCTGTAAGGTAACAGCATATAGATCCAACCACATTAGATGGTTCACTCGATGGGCTCTGATCCAACAACGGCAGGTCCTCCTTGGAGTTCTCGTCCCAGATTGGTCAGTTTCTCGCCCCAAAGAAATAAAGCATCGATGGTGTGATACCGTTTTAAAAATTTTAATTCTCAAAGAAAATAGACAGGGGTACTCACATAATCCAAAATACAATTGAGCATGTAAAAAAGAGGGGCAATCTGTCGCCAACGTCACCTCCGATACCTCTCAGTGGACTCATGCGCATTCGTCACTATCATGTGACTTCCTCAGGAGTAGTGAGAGGCATAAATGGGATCCTTTTTATAAGGTGACTTGTTTAGTAGGCTGTGAGTAAACTCAGCTGTTTGCCATGTAAATAATGCAGCTGCAGCCATTTTCCCGTAGTCTGCTAGGCATTTAATAGTAAAATCAAAAAATTTCGCCCAGCATATAAAATATTTAAATTAGTAGCATTCAAATGGTGGGTGACAGATATGACATCTCATTTATATGGTTAACAATGGAAAAAATTGAAAAAACTTAAAGGCTTCAGCCAGGGGACGGAGACCATGGGGGGGGCAAACACAGAAGTCCCATTGTACCATCATAACATTCTGTGTTGACAGTACACAGCGTTCTACAGGAAGTCTGGCAGCCGCCATTTTGTTGTAGCTCAAAAAACTTAAAAGCTTCAGCCAGGGGACGGAGACCATGGGGGGGGCAAACACAGAAGTCCCATTGTACCATCATAACATTCTGTGTTGACAGTACACAGCGTTCTACAGGAAGTCTGGCAGCCGCCATTTTGTTGTAGCTCAAAAGACGTCCCCAGCATCTCACAGAGCGCTGGGGATACGTCTTACAAAAGTGAGCCATTCTGTCTGATGTCTGGTCGGGGGCCTGCATGGGGCCCCCCGACCTCGGCCGGCATCCCAAATAGGCTTCCATCACGTATCGGCGGCGTCTATCAAAACGAGCGCCGCCGGAAGTGGAGCTGCAGCCACCTTGCAGCCACCGGAAGTGGAGCCGCGGCCATTTTTTTTTTTTTTTTGAAGCCAATGCTTGTTAAATGGTGACACACGGCGTCCTCACAAGGGAGCACTCGAGGGAAACAATTAAAAACACAGAGGAGCAGGAATTTATGTGTATATACACACTCATAATGCACCGAGAAGATTGAGGCTCAATTGGTATATTAAAAAATATTGAGAGCCAGAATAATTTGTTAAAAAATATATATATGTTAAAAAGTATAAAAAATTTAAATGAATGTATGTCGACATATTTAATTTCATTGAATGGATATGCCACATAAGGTTAAAAGACGTAGATGACGTGTGCGAACAGATCCACATATACAGATTAAAAACAATCTACGTCATCAATATTAGATAGCGAAAAGGAGAGAACAGAGAGGGTAAGTGAAGCAAGAAATAAATCAAAAAATAAAGTCTTATCGGTCACTTAAAAAACAATTAAGATCAAAATCTATGTTAAGACCTCGGGGAGCAAAAGTATCCAGAGTAAATATCCAGCGAGATTCTAACTGGCTCAATGTTCTAACTTTATGCCCGCCTCGCCAGTGTCTCACATAGGGCTCTATGCCCCAAAATTTAAGATGTGTCGGATCTTTATTGTGGTGGGTAAGGAAGTGTCTTGATACACTATGTTTATCGAAACCTTTAAGGATGTTTTGGACATGTTCTTTTATACGTACTCGTAATGCTCTTTTTGTCCGGCCTATGTATTGTAGACCGCAACTGCATTCGAGTGCGTATACAACTCCCTCTGTGTTACAGCAGATAAATTCTTTTATTTCGTATACATCTCCTGTACTAGTTGCAGTAAAATCTTTCCTCTTCTGGTTCGGTTTGTGAGTTCTCAAACATGCGTAGCATCTTTTGCATGGAAAAAAACCTTTACCAGTGAAAAAAGAGAGGAAGTTTTTTTTATTTTTAGGCGGATCAGGCACATTTTTAACAATTTTGTCCCTAATAGTAGGTGCCCTTTTATATACGAACTTTGGAATCGGTGGAAGGACACTCCCCAGTTCTTTGTCAGCCAGTAGTATATTCCAATGGCGTCTAATGACTTTTTCAATGCATTTATGTTGTATACTGTAATCGAAGATGATAGGCATCAAGTCTTTATGCATTTTTTGTTTAGGCTTATCACTCATAAGAGTCTGTCTATCCAATTTTTTCCATTGTTAACCATATAAATGAGATGTCATATCTGTCACCCACCATTTGAATGCTACTAATTTAAATATTTTATATGCTGGGCGAAATTTTTTGATTTTACTATTAAATGCCTAGCAGACTACGGGAAAATGGCTGCAGCTGCATTATTTACATGGCAAACAGCTGAGTTTACTCACAGCCTACTAAACAAGTCACCTTATAAAAAGGATCCCATTTATGCCTCTCACTACTCCTGAGGAAGTCACATGATAGTGACGAATGCGCATGAGTCCACTGAGAGGTATCGGAGGTGACGTTGGCGACAGATTGCCCCTCTTTTTTACATGCTCAATTGTATTTTGGATTATGTGAGTACCCCTGTCTATTTTCTTTGAGAATTAAAATTTTTAAAACGGTATCACACCATCGATGCTTTATTTCTTTGGGGCGAGAAACTGACCAATCTGGGACGAGAACTCCAAGGAGGACCTGCCGTTGTTGGATCAGAGCCCATCGAGTGAACCATCTAATGTGGTTGGATCTATATGCTGTTACCTTACAGCAGTAAGGTAAGGGGACATCCTTACTTACCCTAAAAGGATCACTGGATACCCATTTTCCTCTCACTCCATATTGCGGACCTACACTTGCACTTTTGCTTTCTTGGACTTTTGAAATCTTACTTATACTTTTTGCTAATATTTTTCAAACTCTGTTGATGGACTGTTTATCACCAATATAGGAGTGTCACTTAGCACAGTTACCTGGGATTTTTTTGCACCATTACTTATAGTGTATTTCATCACATTAAGAGGAACCTGTGTAGTTATATGATTTGCACCATTACTGTTATTGTTCACTGATCATTTATATTTATTTTTATGCTGATGCCATTTGGGCTATATTGCTCCTCATTTCAATTACACCTACTTTCATTCCCCTCCCCCACCTGTTTATTCACTTATCCATTCACCACTGATTAGCGCAGCACTACCCTCCCCATTTTCAATTATTTTGTAAATTGCTCAAGTGTTGCCGTTCTTTTTTTAATTTTGTTTTACCAGAATAAATGGTAATTTAATTTACATTAAATCCTTGTCTATTTTGTTTTTCTGGTGAATAGCCATCAAACATTTCCGTAATTAACAAAGGACACAACCTCCTTGAGGGGGGGTGAAACAAAAACATTGATGTGATAACTTTCCAAACCCCAAAAAAATCTCCACAAAAAACAACAAAAAAAAAAATTCTCCCCCAAAAAAACATTGTTGCGATAACTTGCGAAAAAAACCTAAAAAAACATATATGTGGAGTACAACAATTTTTTTTTGAGATCTGGCTTAAGCCAAAAATAATTAAAAACATGAGATCACAAGCAAAGAAGAAAAGAAATCAGTATGGGAGAACTCTGTCTAAATAGCATCAGCAAAACAACGTGTTTATTCTAGCAAGAGAACGAAGAAAAAAATGCGCTGCAATAAACGAGACACTAATTTTAAAAATTTAGAATGTGCCATGTCAAAAACGAACGCAAGTTTTACAAGAACGAGCGCTCCCGTCCCCTCATTTAGTCTGAGCATGCGCGGGTTTTGAACCGATGCTTTTTGTGTACTAACCATCGGTTTTGACCTATCGGTCAGCCGTCCATCGGTTTGATTTTAAAGTAAGGTCTCTAATTTTTGTCCGAAGGACAACGGACCGGTGGGCCGTATACACGGTCGGTTTGGACCGATGAAACTGAACTTCAGTCCGTTTTCATCGGTTTGGACCGGTCGTGTGTACGCGGCCTAAGTGGACACCTTCAAAGACTAATGTGGCCAAAAGCAGAGATGAACGTGGACCCCTCCCCCCCCCCTCCAATTTCTGATGTTTTATTTTTTGCCCAAAACCAGAAGCCGTTTTTGTTCCACAAAGATGTACCAACACCAGTTGTAAGTTGTGAGTTGTTTGTGGATGGAGGTAGTAAAATTTTGCAAATACATACCACGGGTTTTTGAGTGCCTGCTTGACTTTCATTAGGTACTGCCTCGGAAATTGTTTCTTGACTTGCATCATCATTTTCTGGTGACGTACTTCTGGGCCTCACTCTTGTGGAAACACTTGAGACAGTTCTAGGTTAGAAAAAACATTACAATGGTAAAAAAAAATACATACAATGGTTTGCGTGTTCGCAGAATACTGTAATGTGTACACTACCGAATAGCCCTCTATCTGTAGCTGGGGTAACACTCAAACAAGGTTTTTAGAATCCTTTCACACTATACTCTTTTTTCATGTTTTTTAATTAGACCCCTTTCACACTGTAGCGGTTTTGCACAAAAAAGATCGCTTACAAACTGGCCATAAAATGCAGCTGCTTCCCAAAGGCTTTCACACGGTAGCGGTGCACTGGTAGGGCAGCATATTTGGAGTGGTGAAGGAGCATCGAAATAAATGGGACACTTCGGCTATACAGCCACAATGCGTTAATAAGGCCACTTTCACACTGGGCGGGATGTGTGGTGATGGTGTAGCGCCTGTATTTAGCGGCACTATACCGTATGAGTATGGTATTTGGCCGCTAGCGGTGCAGTATTTTAACCCCTGCTAAAAAGGGTTAATCTGTATTAAGCAAGCACATCGCCTCAGTGTGAAAGCACTCAGGTAGTGCAGGAGTTTTACATTAAGGTGTAGGGATGAGCGGAACACCCCCCTGTTTGGTTCGCACCAGAACTTGCGAACACACCAAATGTTCGTGTGAACTTTAGAACCCTATTAAAGTCTATGGGACTCGAACGTTTGAAATTTAAAGTGCTAATTTTAAAGGCTAATATGCAAGTTATTGTCCTAAAAAGTGTTTGGGGACCTGGGTCCTGTCCCAGGGGACATGTATCAATGAAAAAAAAAAGTTTTAAAAACGGCTGTTTTTTCGGGAGCAGTGATTTTTATAATGCTAAAAGTGAAACAATAAAAGTGAAATATTCCTTTAAATTTCGTACCTGGGGTGTAAAGTTAGCATGTGAAATATCGCATGTTTACCGTACTTAGAACTGTCCCTGCACAAAGTGTAATTTCTGAAAGAAAAAAAGACATTTAAAACTGACTTGCGGCTATAATGAATTGTCGGCTCTGGCAATTCAGAGCGAATTCAATCATAAAAAATAAAAAAAAATAGCGTGGGGGTTCCCCCAAATTCAATTACCAGGCCCTTCAGGTCTGGAATGGATATTAAGGGGAACCCCGCCATCAATTAGAAAAAAAATTATGTGGGGTTCCCCTCAAATATCCGTTCCAGACCCTTCAGGTCTGGTGTGGATTTTAAGGGGAACTCCACCCCAAATTAAAAAAAAAATGGCGTGGAGTTCCCCCAAAAATCCACACCAGACCCCTTATCCGAGCACGTTAACCTGGCCGGCCCCAGAAAAGAGGGGGGACAGAGTGCACCCCCCCTCTCCTGAACCGTACCAGGCCACGTTCCCTCAACATGGGGAGAATGTCCCCATGTTGATGGGGACAAGGGCCTCATCCCCACAACCCTTGCCCGGTGGTTGTGGGTGTCTGCGGGCGGGGGGCTTATCAGAATCTGAAAGACCCCTTTAACAAAGGGGACCCCCAGATCCTGGCCCCCCTATGTAAATTGGTAATGGGGTACATTGTACCCCTACCATTTCACAAAGGAAGTGTAAATAGTTGGAAAAAACACACACACACACCGTAGAAAAAAGTCCTTTATTAATAAAAAAAAGAGAAAAAAAATCCAGCGGTGGTAATCCACTCGTCCCGGCTTCCTGCTCCAACGTTGTCTGTATCCAGCGACGGGTGATCTCCTCTCCGGTCCAGCGATGAGAAGATCTTCCGGCATCCAAAGCTCAGCATCGGAGGCCGCCTCTCTCCGCCGGACACAGTCCAGCGGAATGATGCGGCTGGAGCTTTGAAATTTCTTATATAGGGGAGGCGGGACCACCTGTCACGTGACCCTGCACCCTCTGATGCACCCTCTGCTACGTCACTGGGAAAGCCCAGTCTTCCCCCTTGCGTCAGAGGGTGCGGGGTCACGTGACGGGTGGCCCCGCCTCCCCTATATAAGAAATGTCAAAGCTCCAGCCGCGTCATTCCGCTGGGCTGTGTCCGGCGGAGAGAGGCGGCCTCCGATGCTGTGCTCTGGATGCCAGAAGATCTTCTCATCGCTGGACAGGAGAGGAGATCACCCTGTCGCTGGATACAGACAACGTTGGAGCAGGGAGTCGGGACGAGTGGATTACCACCATTGGATTTTTTTTATTTATTTTTTATTAATAAAGGACTTTTTTCTACGGTGTGTGTGTGTTTTTTCCAACTATTTACACTTCCTTCGTGAAATGGTAGGGGTACAATGTACCCCATTATCAATTCACATAGGGGGGGCCAGGATCTGGGGGTCCCCTTTGTTAAAGGGGTCTTCCAGATTCTGATAAGCCCCCCACCCGCAGACCCCCACAACCACCGGGCAAGGGTTGTGGGGATGAGGCTCTTGTCCCCATCAACATGGGGACATCCTCCCCATGTTGAGGGCATGTGGCCTGGTAGGGTTCAGGAGAGGGGGGGCGCACTCTGTCCCCCCCTCTTTTCTGCCGCCGGCCAGGTTAACATGCTCGGATAAGGGGTCTGGTGTGGATTTTTGGGGTGGAGTTCCCCTTAAAATCCACACCAGACCTGAATGGTCTGGAATGGATATTTGGGGGGAACCCCACGTCATTTTTTTTTTAATTGACGGCGGGGTTCCCCTTAATATCCATTCCAGACCTGAAGGGCCTGGTAATTGAATTTGGGGGGACCCCCACGCTATTTTTTATTTTTTTTTATGAATGAATTCGCTCTGAGCCGACAATTCATTATAGCCGCAAGTCAGTTTTAAATGTCTTTTTTTCTTTTAGAAATGACAATTTGTGCAGAGACAGTTCTAAGTACAGGAAACATGCGCTATTTCACATGCTAACTTTACACCCCCCCTAGGTACGAAATTTAAAGGAATATTTCGCTTTTATTGTTTCACTTTTGGCATTATTAAAATCACTGCTCCCGAAAAAACAGCCGTTTTTAAAACTTTTTTTTGCATTGATACATGTCCCCTGGGGCAGGACTCGGGTCCCCAAACACTTTTTAGGACAATAACTTGCATATTAGCCTTTAAAATTAGCACTTTAGATTTCTCCCATAGACTTTAACAGGGTGTTCCGCGGCTTTTCGAATTTGCCGCGAACCCCTTAAATTGTTTGTTGTTCGGCTCGAACTCGAAGCTCATCCCTATTAAGGTGTTATTTATGCGCTCCACAGCATACAGTGGGGATCGAAAGTTTGGGCACCTCAGGTAAAAATTTGTATTAATGTGCATAACGAAGCCAAGGAAAGATGGAAAAATCTCCAAAAGGCAAATTACAGATTAGACATTCCTATAATATGTCAAAAAAAGTTAGGGCCAGATTCAGGTAGAATCGGCGCATCTCTGTGTCAGCGTAACGTATTACATTTACGTTACACTGCCGCAAGTTTTATGGGCAAGTGCTTGATTCACAAAGCACTTGCCTGTAAAGTTGCGGCGGCGTATCGTAAATCCGCCCGGCGCAAGCCCGCGTAATTCAAATGGGGCGGGACCATTTAAATTAGGTGCGTTCCCGCGCCGAATGTACTGCGCATGCTCTGTCCCTAAAATTTCACGACGTGCATTGCGATAAATGATGTCGCAAGGACGTCATTGGTTTCGACGTTAACGTAAATGGCGTCCAGCGCCATTCACGGACGACTTACGCAAACGACTTCAAATTTCAAATTTCGACGCGGGAACGACGGCCATACTTAACATTAGCTAGACCACCTAGAGGGCAGCTTTAGTTTTACGCCACATATCTCTTACGGAAACGGCGTACATTTACTGCGACGGGCAAGCGTACGTTCGTGAATCGGCGTAACTAGTCATTTGCATATTCTACGCCGACCGCAATGGAATCGCCACCTAGCGGCCGGCCTAGAATTGCAGCCTAAGATCCGACGGTGTAAGTCACTTACACCTGTCGGATCTTAGGGAGATCTATTCGTAACCTGATTCTATGAATCAGGCGCATAGATACGACCGTCGTATCTCATAGATACGACGGCGTATCAGGAGATACGCCGTTGTATCTCTTTTATGAATATGGCCCTTAGATTTTATTTCCATCATTTACACTTTCAAAATTACAGAAAACAAAGAAATGGCGTCTGCAAAAGTTTGGGCACCCTGCAGAATTTATAGCATGCACTGCCCCCTTTGCAAAGCTGAGACCTGCCAGTGTCATGGATTGTTCTCAATCATCGTCTGGGAAGACCAGGTGATGTCAATCTCAAAGGTTTTAAATGCCCGGACTCATCTGACCTTGCCCCAACAATCAGCACCATGGGTTCTTCTAAGCAGTTGTCTAGAAAACTGAAACTGAAAATAGTTGACGGTCACAAAGCTGGAGAAGGCTATAAGAAGATAACAAAGCGTTTTCAGATGTCAATATCCTCTGTTCGGAATGTAATTAAGAAATGGCAGTCATCAGGAACAGTGGAAGTTAAAGCAAGATCTGGAAGACCAAGAAAAATATCAGACAGAACAGCTCGCAGGATTGTGAGAAAAGCAATTCAAACCCCACGTTTGACTGCACGATCCCTCCAGAAAGATCTGGCAGACACTGGAGTTGTGGTACACTATTCCACTATAAAGAGATACTTGTACAAATATGGTCTTCATTGAAGAGTCATCAGAAGAAAACCTCTTCTACGTCCTCACCACAAAAATCAGCGTTTGAACTTTGCAAATGAACATATAGACAAGCATTTTGGAAACAAGTTCTGTGGACCGATGAGGTTAAAATAGAACTTTTTGGCCGAAATGAGCAAAGGTACGTTTGGAGAAGAAAGGGCACAGAATATAATGAAAAGAACCTCTGTCCAACTGTTAAGCATGGGGGTGGATCAATCATGCTTTGGGGTTGTATTGCAGCCAGTGGCACAGGGAACATTTCACGAGTAGAAGGAAAAATGGATTCAATAAAATTTCAGCAAATTTTGGATGGTAACTTGATGCCATCTGTGAAAAAGCTGAAGTTAAAGAGAGGATGGCTTCTACAAATGGATAATGATCCTAAACACACTTCAAAATCCACGGGGGATTACATCAAGAGGCGTAAACTGAAGGTTTTGCCATGGCCTTCACAATCTCCTGACCTCAACATAATTGAAAATCTATGGATAGACCTTTAAAGAGCAGTGCGTGACAGACAGCCCAGAAATCTCAAAGAACTGGAAGACTTTTGTAAGGAAGAATGGGCAAAGATACCTCAAACAAGAATTGAAAGACTCTTGGCTGGCTAGAAAAAGCGTTTACAAGCTGTGATACTTGCCAAGAGGGGCAGTACAAGATATTAACTCTGCAGGGTGCCCAAACTTTTGCAGACACCATTTTTCTGTTTTCTGTAATTTTTAAAGTGTAAATGATGGAAATAAAATCTAACTTTTTTGACATATTATAAGAATGTCTAATCTGTAATTTGATGCATTTTGGAGATTTTTCCATCTTTCCTTGGCTTTGTTATGCACATTAATACAAATTTTTACCTGGGGTGCCCAAACTTTCGATCCCCACTGTAGCGCTAAAACTGCCTGACAAAATACATAGTGTAGAGGGTCCTTACAAATAAAGTAAAAAAATATATAAATATACTCAAAGACGCATCTCGGTGGTACGCCTTAAAAACGATAAAGCCTCTGCATGGGGGTTAGACCTTCGGCGTGTCGAGGGTGCCCTGCTTCGATCAGCAGACTTCTCCTCATTGATTTCTTTTTGTAGCGGTCGCGTAGAGATCTCCATCAAGTGTAAATATCCTTTCCTGCAAAATATATATGAACAAACGTTGAGTCACGCACTGCTCTATTGCAAATAATTGCCTGGTAATTATGGGGTAAATCTTCAGCTTGTATGATACTATGATCAACATTAACAACATATACATAACAAATGTAGCACTCACCTCGGCTATCTTGTTCACTAGCAGACATATTGTCCCAGTTCGGTGTCAGAAATCGATACACTTCCATAGCTCTGGTCGGTCATGGACAAGGACTATTATGGCCTTGTGTGAGAGATCTCTTGCTGCCATCGCCATGCTGCACTCTCCTCTTTCCTCTTTCCTCTAGGCCTCTAATCAACTTCCTGTGTAATTTCCCAGTTATACCTAGCGATTATGATGTGGTTCCTATTTTTTTTTTCCCACCTTCACGCTGCTATCCACAGCTGACAAAAATCACTGCGATTACCTGCAGTTATTGGTGGATAGCTGCGTAAAGCCGTTCCTGGATGCAGTGAAATCTATTTTTTCTATCTGCACCAAACCGCATGTAACGAAACCGCAGCTAAACGTAGTGTGTGAATGGGGCCATAGGAAAGCATTGTGTGCTGTCAGCTGTGGTAGAAAATTAGAAAATCCGCAGCTAAAAGCACCATTCTTTCTGCCCGTGTGAAAGAGGCCTTAATGATACGCCGGGGAGTAACCCAGGAATGGTGTGGCGCCTGCACAAGACTGTGATCAGGGGAGTCCTGTTTAAATGTGGATCAATATTGAAGAAAAAATTAGAAAAACAGATCAGGAAATTGCTAGAAGAAATTCAGGAACTGGAACTTCAACATAAAAAAAAACACAAGTAATCTCTATTGGAAGGGAATTAGGTCAACTAAGAAGACAACTTACAGAGATTCTGCATTTTAAAGCTAAAGCAACAATACAGCGTGGCAGGAAGATGAATTATGAACTGGGAGACAAGTGCAGTAAGCTCTTAGCTGGGAAACGAAAGGAAAAAAAATTGTCAACATATATTCCACAAATCAAGGGGAGGGACGGACAATTAGTACGGGAACCTAAAGACATAGTAGAAGTATTCAGAGAATATTATTTTTCCTTATACAACTTAGTACAAACACCAGCTCCAGTGTCAGCGATAGAGGAATACATTTCCTCAGCAGGCCTCTCGAGACTACCATCTCCAGCTCGAAGTAGCCTAGAGGCCGCAATTTCTTCGAAGGAATTAAAGGCAACACTTAAAACAGTTAAATCCGGAAAGGCCCCGGGCCCGGACGGATATACTATAAGATATTATAAAGAATTTGCCTCAATACTAAGTGATCAGATGACTAAGGTCTTTAATGCTCTGGGCCAGACTGCCGCACTACCGCTGGCTGCACTTCTAGCATATATTACGGTAATCCCAAAAGAGGGGAAGGACCCGGCGGAGTGCGGCAGTTACAGGCCCATTTCATTACTGAATACAGACTTAAAACTCTTCACGAAAATATTGGCGTCGCAAATTCAACCTTGGCTCTCTCAGTTGGTGGATCTGGACCAGGTGGGATTTATACCCACATGGGAAGCGAGGGACAATACGATAAAAGTCCTAAACCTGGTCCACCACGTTAATGAGAGAAATATTCTGTGTGTGTTATTAAACACTGACGCAGAGAAAGCGTTTGATAGAGTAAATTGGTATTTCCTATTTCAAGTGCTGAAGCATGTGGGCTTGGGGGAACGCATGATCAATTGGATCATGAGTGTTTACACAAGCCCACAGGCTACAGTGAAAGAAAATGGAGTGTTTTCAAAACCATTTATGATTGCAAATGGCACACGACAGGAATTCACCCTTATTATTCGCACTCTCAGTAGAGCCCTTATTGAACAGAATCCGTCAAAATCCTGATATAGAGGGCATACAGATATACATGTCTCACTCCTAACCTTGTGAGGGAGATCAACAGCTACAGTAGGATATCAAATCTTAAAATAAATCATACTAAATCTGAAGCAATGAGTGTGGCAATGTCCCCCTCGATGAGTAATATTATACAACCAAACTTCGGATTTAAATGGAAGACTGCGCTAAAGAACGTGGGTACACAGATAAAATCAAATTTAAAGAACATTTTTAAGATAAACTTCCCACCACTAAATAACTCAATACAAACACTTCTGGATAAATGGCACCACGGATTACATTCTTGGTTTGCCTGGGCGAATATAGTTAAGATGAGTATCTTACTAAAAATGTTGTATCTGTTCCAGGCATTGTCGATTACCATTCCAGCAGCCTATCTCCGCCAAGTGCGTACTCTTCTTATGAAATTCATATGGGCGGGGAAACGGCCAAGAATTAAGAGAGAATTGATGATGATACCCAGGTGCTTTGGTGGGATGGCAATCCCAGATATAGATAAATACTACCGAGTGATCCACCTAACAAGGCTGGTGGACTGGTGTAGTCGACACACAGAATTTAAACGTTGGATAGGTTTGGAGCAACAGTTTAGCCCAGTCCCCCTATGCAGAGCACCTTGGTGCTATACAGAACTGCTGTCCCTTTTAAATAAACATCCTACTATTGGCTCGACGCTGCGATTTACAGCTAAGATATGCGAGACCCAAAATTCTCACTCTGTAGATCACCCTTGCTCCCCGTTCTGGGGAACTCCAGTTTTCTACCAGGTATGGAAGTAGGAGCATTTAGCAATCTTAACCACTTGCCGCCCGCCAATGACATATTGACGTTGGCAAAGTGGTTGTAGAATCCTGACTGGACGTCATATGACGTCCTCAGGATTCTGAGCCGATGCGCACCCCCGGGGGCGCGCATCTCGGCGATCGTTGTTGCAGGGTGTCAGTCTGACACCCCGAAACACCGATCAAGGTAAAGAGTCTCTCATGAAGACCCTTTACCACGTGATCAGCCGTGTCCAATCACGGCTGATCACGATGTAAATAGGAAAAGCCGGTAATCGGCTTTTCCTCACTCGCGTCTGTCAGACGCGAGTAGAGGAGAGCCGATCAGCTGCTCCTGTGACAGGGGGGTTTGTGCTGATCGATTATCAGCACAGCCCCGCCAAGGATGCCCACTGGACCACCAGGGATGCCCACTGGACCACCAGGGATGGCCATATAGACCAGGGATAAAAAAAAGGATGCCACCCTAGACCACCAGGGATGAGGAGGACACAAAAAATGGATGCCAATCAGTGCCGCAATGGATGCCAATCAGTGCCCACAATGGGCATCACTGAATGGCAGGCATTGTTTGGCACTGATTGGCATCCATTAGTACAACACATACAATAGTGCCCATCTATGCCCATCCGTGCCACCTATCAGTGCCCATTCATGTCGCCTATTAGTGCCCATCCATGCCGCCTATCAGTGCCCCTCCGTGCTGCCTATCCGTGCCTGTCCGTGCCGCCTATCCGTGCCCAGCCGTGCCGCCTATCTGTGCCCATCTGTGCCACCTATCTGTGCCCATCCGTGCAGTACCATCAGTGCCCATCAGTGAAGGAGAAAACGTACTTATTTACAATGTTTTATAACATTGTAAATTTTCGGTCAATTTTTTATTTTTTTTTGCAGAAAATAAATATCCCAGAGGTGATCAAATACCACCAAAAGAAATCTCTATTTGTGGGTACAAAATTATAAAAATTTAGTTTGGTTACAGTGTAGCATGACCGCGCAATTGTCAATCAAAGTGCAACAGCGCTGAAAGCTAAAAATTGGTCTGGGCGGGAAGGTGTATAAGTGCCCTGTATGGAAGTGGTTAAAGAAAAAGGAATTTCCCAGGTGTCACATTTTTTACAGTCAAAAGGAAGTATCGGTGTTCTCTACCTGTAGATGCAAAAAATTGCAAAAGAGCCCGACGTCTCAACACATCCCTAAATAAGCCAATTGCTATACCCCCCAAAGGGGTGTGTTTCCTCGGTGGGACTTTAAGTGTGTGAGGCGGGCTAGAGTATAAGACTAAATTAGTCAACACGTAAGTATCAAAAGTATTCAAAATGTATTAATTTAAATAATGTTGCTCATTAGAACAATGTGTCAGAAAGAGTTTGTTAACAGCATAAGGTACAAAAAAGGTTTTCCAAATGACCATTTAAGAACAAGAGAGCACGGCCTGGGGAGGACAATTAACAACAGTACCCCACATTATTCATGGTAAGACAAGACAATCAAAATTGTATATACGTGTACACGCGACAAAGGAGCAGCAGAAGAAGCCCTCAGGACTGTCACATGGGTATAGACAGGGATGCCAACGTTTCGAGGCTTTTTCTTTAAATAGAGTATCGCCTCTTCATCAGGGCGAGGGCGGTGCGTAAAAGTGTCGCTGTACTGTCTAAAAAAAAAAAATGTAAATAAAAAGAAAAAAGCATAAATGCAAAATTCAGTATAGAGACATGAAAAGTACATGTATAGTTGAAACATTCATTTGCAAAGTTTTCCTACATACAAAGAGAAGTACATATAAATAACCACCATTTTGATCCTCATCATGACTCCCGCCATGTCTGGAGTGGTACCGAAACAGACCCTGTGTGTAAGGGACTGAGTTCAAAAGTAAAATATATATACATATGCTTGAATACTGATTGCCACATCATCCTTATAAATCAGGCCCCAAGAAAGTATATAAGTAGCTACTAACCGATGAATTCGAAGGTAGGTAGATAAGTCTCAGATAGAGACCATGAAGATTACTTGGCCGATTATGCAAGAAGTATGTCCTTGGTCATTGAAAGTACGGGTTATTCACAAGGTATTACCATACTATATGACCTATAGTGTGAAGGATAAGAAGGGCAAAAAGAAAAAGAGCACAATGTATCAAAATGTGTCAAAAAATATCATAACGAAAAGTGCCAGGCAAGAAAACACATCTGATGCACATTGTCAAGGACAGCAAAGACAAAATGATGATAAGAAAGACTGTATTAACGCAAAACAGACTTGTACTGGTTTGAAATAGACCAGATAATATACATAGAATGTAGTACTTTAGGCAAAAATGCCTGGCTGGTCCGCATGGGAAGAAGTAATGCCAACAGGGGGCGGTCAGAAAATCCATAGGGTAAGCGTCAAAGGTTAATAAAATAGACAAAAGAGTTGTTATAACATGCCCTCTGGTCATGTCCAAATAATGTTGCAGCCTGGATTTAACAAAGCACCAATAAAGTGCAGTAAAATGGCTGTCAGTTGTTTAAATAAGTGAAGGTACTGCTCTATATAAGCATAGGTGAATTGATCTAATAAGGTAGTTAGATCAGACAAGCAGTATGCATAAAGCCATCCACTACATATAAAACATGGTGACTGAAAAAAAAATATATATAAAGGACTTACCAGAATTACAAGGGACGTATATAAAACAAGAAAAAGGAGGAAAATAAAAAGACAGAGCTAACTTCCAACAAAAGAATAGGCCCCACAATAGGGACCAGGGCTTATCTGATGCCTCCTCTGCCTCTTCCGTCTCCTCCGTAGGACGGACCAGGCAGAGAAGATTTGGCAAAACCAAAAGAAAATCTTGTGAGGGACCCCAGGAAAATCGCAACAAAAAACACCTTGCAGAATCCATTACTGCTAATCCTAAAACTAGTAATAAAGGGGGCTATCCCACTGGAATGAAAAACCAATTGGGAACCCCATTCAATCAAGACACAAATACTTATTTTTTTCCCAGAGCATCACCTATAGATGGCCCTACAAGTGCTAAATCTGTTATGGATATAACCCAGGGAATTGCCAACGTCAATGCTTCGTGAAATTCTGACCAGGTTGGGGTAAGAGATGCTCACCAATGTATGCCTATTAATGATACTTCCAACAATGATCTAAATGTTGTAAATCTGTCTTCCTATCAACTGTCTGAACCCGAATATACCCTACTATCTAAAGGTTTAAGTTTTTGTCCGAATCAGGACCTCATGAAGTTTGAGGCCATTAAAGACGTACAATTGTTTGCGCGTAAATTGATACTTAAACAGCTCTATTCCAAAGACCCTCCCCCAAACCTATCTTTGAGTCATTGGAGCTACAAGCCCTTGACGCCCTGGTTGGTCTTTTAGAGGAAAATGAGACACCGGATCTTATCGATCAGCTGGATCTCAACCAACTGTTGGGGAGATTTGACCAACTTGAACCCCCCCCCTCCCCTCCTTCAAGAAAAAATCTGACAAATTTCCCACTCTTTCCACCAATTCCAACGTCTTGGCGTTTGTCAAATTGGTGGTGGGTGACATTTGTAAATTGCAAGGCCACAGTATGACCAATGACAATTTATCACTAAAAGAGAAAGAAGCCTTAAAAAAGCTGAAACTAAACTCCGAGATCACGATAAAGCCCTCCGACAAGGGGGGCAATATCGTGGTCATGGACAATGGTTTTTATATTAAGATGTGTGAAAAGATTCTTTCCAACAAGGATTGGTATCAGAAAATCAATGCCTCAAAGATAACAACGTTTAACCAGCAGTTCTACCATTTGGTAGATCAAGCATATACCAAAAATGTGTTGGAAAAACCGGATTGGGATTTCATCAGAACAAAACACCCCAAAATTTCTACCTTTTATTCTTTACCTAAACTGCACAAGAGTTTAGAGAACCCTACAGGCCGGCCCATAGTCTCGGGCAATGGGTGCCTTACGGAAAATCTTAGCACCGTTGTGGATGCTCACCTACGCCCATATGTGACAAAAATACCAAGCTACCTCAGAGACACCTTACATCTGCTACAAATAGTAGAAGGCCTTACTGTCACACCAACATCAATCCTAGTGGCGATAGATGTCGAAGCGCTGTATAGCTCCATTCCTCACGAGAAGGGCCTAGCCTGCATAGCACACATTCTTTCCCAGAACAATCCCTCCGAGTCAGAAATCAACAATTTTCTTTTGGATGCACTAGACTTTATCTTGCATCACAACCACTTTCTCTTCAATGGCTCCCACTTCCTCCAGGTACAGGGAGTTGCAATGCGGACCTCGTGTGCCCCCTCTTATGCAAACCTGCACCTGGGGGAGTGGGAGTCCACAATCAGGTTATCACCTGATCTGGCCCTCTTTATGCAATCCGTCAAACTATGGTATCGATACATTGACGATATACTAGTGGTATGGGAGGGGCCTAAAGAACAGTTGGATGACTTTCTCTGCAGATTAAACTGTAACAACTTTAATCTCAAATTTACTATGAATTATAACGAATCCTCTATTGACTTCCTTGACGTATCCATCCACAAAGACCTAGGGGGTACTTTAAGTACCAGTCTGTACCGCAAACAAACGGCAGGAAACACAATACTGCATGCGAGCAGTTTCCATCCAAAAAACCTGATAGTTTCAATCCCTTACAGTCAGTATTTAAGAATTAAAAGGAACTGTACAGACAACATCACTTTTAAACAAGAGGCTGACCTGCTTAAGGATCGATTACTTAGCCGGGGCTATTCTCATCGGACCCTCAAAAGAGCCTACAACAAAACGATCCATAAAACACGTGAAGATCTTTTATTTAATCCTACTTCAAAAAAACAAACTAAAAAGAACCCGATTTCAATCATAACAAGGTTCTCCAATCAACATGGCGCCATCCAGCAGATCGCCAAAAGATATTGGCATCTGCTATCAATGGATCCAATTATTGGCCCCTATGTAACAAAAGCCCCTCCTTTACCTTTAGAAGGGCGTGTTCCCTCAGGGACCACCTCACCTCTAGCGAATTGCAAACTCGTGCAAACTTCTAGGTACTTACACATGTGGTGGATGCAAGTACTGCCAATATATGAATATAACAAAAAATTTACACCTACCTAATGGTGATGTCTACCACCCAAAACACTTTGCTAACTGCCAAACTAAAGGAGTAGTATATCTCCTTTTATGCCAATGCTCCTCCTACTATGTTGGCAAAACAATACAACCATTCTGGAAAAGAGCATATAGACATATTCTCTCTATGAAATCTTGCAATCCTGATCTCCCCCTTGGGAGACACGTAACTAACATCCACAGTGGAGTACCCCCAAAAATGTCATTTATTATTTTGGATCGCATACATTCCAGCCCAAGAGGAGGTGATACCAATAAATTACTAATGCAAACCGAACAAAAATGGATCTTTATTCTCAATGGTAATATCTCTTTTAGGCCATTTTTAGAAGGCTTCTCATCAGGAGGCTCTGAGTGGGACCCCCCCTAAGAAGCTAGTAATAAATATACATCACTGCAGGGACTCCTTTTTGTTGTTGTTTTTGTTCTGTTTCTTTCCCCTGTCTATCTTTTGATTTGATTTCATCATTGCATTTAATCTGTACATGCTTACTACTGTTGATTTGCAACATTCTGTAAACAATATTGTGCTATGCAGAATATATGATATTTATTATCCTGCTCTATTTTGTAGGATGGTCCATCAACCTGATGCTAAATATAAGAGTGTGCAGAATGTAAGCCTGACTCCAACTGTGTCTGTTTTGGAACTGTTTACAAGTTTCCAGGACTCCCCTGGGATGGTTCGGACTTTTATATACTGTAACTCAAACTATGTCTGTACCAGATACACATTGCACTGTCCATACCAGCAAAGACTTCTTTTCTTACACCTAGACCTTTTATATGTCCTTATACAGAGAAACCAGATGCCTGGCGTTTGTTTCTGCTGGGATTGTATTTGGCACTCGGCGCGGGTAAGAGCTAGGACCCAGTGTCCTCCTCTAAGACGGATCCTGTCGGGCTCCCCCATCCCCATGGGGAATCTGACATGATCCATCTCTCCCCGCGCCGCGGGACTCTGGCGCGTGGTGCCCCCTCCCCTCCCTCCCCCACTCTGGGGGTTCCTTCGAGTGACGCTTCTGTCCACGCCCATGTTCGGAACCATCTGGGTCTTCCCCTGGCTGGCCGACGTGTGGGGTGGGCGGGGACCCCGCGTGTCACTGCACCCGGAGGGCGGTCCCTGGGCGTGACCGTACGTGAGGCATCGCCCCTTGCACTCTGCTGACACACAGCTGTTAGCAATAGGGAAACATATAAACGCCTGATTCAACGTTCAAGTTCAGTCTCCCTGTGGCCAGTAATCCGCACAGAACGCTCTGGACAGGTATGGATGTTCACCCTATTTTTCACCAGCAGACCTGGTAGTCTTCTATGCATACTACTATCAACCTTGATTGGCTGTTTCCATTCTTTATCCTGCGATAATCAGGATCTTCCTATGACTTTTTGCCTTCTCTGCTATGCTACCTTTCTATTTATTTCTCTTTTTTAGAACCTGTTCCTAATGAGCAATTTGTTGCTCCCGGCATCCTCAAAAGCTTCAGCTGTCCACACTGTTCCCTGACAGGGAGAACTTCACAGAAAGGAGGAGATTTTTGTCTTTTTATTTTCCTCCTTTTTCTTGTTTTATATACGTCCCTTGTAATTCTGGTAAGTCCTTTATATATATTTTTTTTTCAGTCACCATGTTTTATATGTAGTGGATGGCTTTATGCATACTGCTTGTCTGATCTAACTACCTTATTAGATCAATTCACCTATGCTTATATAGAGCAGTACCTTCACTTATTTAAACAACTGACAGCCATTTTACTGCACTTTATTGGTGCTTTGTTAAATCCAGGCTGCAACATTATTTGGACATGACCAGAGGGCATGTTATAACAACTCTTTTGTCTATTTTATTAACCTTTGACGCTTACCCTATGGATTTTCTGACCGACCCCTGTTGGCATTACTTCTTCCCATGCGGACCAGCCAGGCATTTTTGCTTAGAGTACTACATTCTATGTATATTATCTGGTCTATTTCAAACCAGTACAAGTCTGTTTTGCGTTAATACAGTCTTTCTTATGATCATTTTTTGTCTTTGCTGTCCTTGACAATGTGCATCAGATGTGTTTTCTTGCCTGGCACTTTTCGTTATGATATTTTTTGACACATTTTGATACATTGTGCTCTTTTTCTTTTTGCCCTTCTTATCCTTCACACTATAGGTCATATAGTATGGTAATACCTTGTGAATAACCCGTACTTTCAATGACCAAGGACATACTTCTTGCATAATCGGCCAAGTAATCTTCATGGTCTCTATCTGAGACTTATCTACCTACCTTCGAATTCATCGGTTAGTAGCTACTTATATACTTTCTTGGGGCCTGATTTATAAGGATGATGTGGCAATCAGTATTCAAGCATATGTATATATATTTTACTTTTGAACTCAGTCCCTTACACACAGGGTCTGTTTCGGTACCACTCCAGACACGGCGGGAGTCACGATGAGGATCAAAATGGTGGTTATTTATATGTACTTCTCTTTGTATGTAGGAAAACTTTGCAAATGAATGTTTCAACTATACATGTACTTTTCATGTCTCTATACTGAATTTTGCATTTATGCTTTTTTCTTTTTTCTTTTTATTTTAATTTTTTTTTTTTAGACGGTACAGCGACACTTTACGCACCGCCCTCCCCCTGATGAAGAGGCGATACTCTATTTAAAGAAAAAGCCTCGAAACGTTGGCATCCCTGTCTATACCCATGTGACAGTCCTGAGGGCTTCTTCTGCTGCTCCTTTGTCGCGTGTACACGTATATACAATTTTGATTGTCTTGTCTTACCATGAATAATGTGGGGTACTGTTGTTAATTGTCCTCCCCAGGCCGTGCTCTCTTGTTCTTAAATGATCATTTGGAAAACCTTTTTTGTACCTTATGCTGTTAACAAACTCTTTCTCAAAAGGTTTGATACATCCTCACATGTAGTGCGCATGTGGATGCATAATATTTTTACATATGCCACGTCCTAAACGAAGTTTATAAAGAAAAAATGACTTAGGGGCTAGTCATGGACTTTATCGGCATGATAGGTTGGTAAAGATAGGAGTCGCCACCAAACGGTAACTTTATATAAAAAATATTTATTACAAAAATATATACTTTAAAAAAAAATTCTCCAAAAAATACACATAATATCTGATTAACACAGCGTTCACAGTGATTGAAGTAGCTTATTAATAGAAGATTGTATATGGTTATAATACAGTAGCAACCAAAGTAGACAGTACTAGATTGGATAAGCTAGATGACGTCCTAATACGGACTAACACTTTAAACCATAAATAGATAAGATAGCTTCTGGAAAAAGTCTTCAGCAACTGGAGATCTTAACACTTGCGCTGGGTTGATCGGAGTCCCGACATGTTTCGCGCTGTAAATAAGCGCTTCCTCAAAGGACCTAATAAGATCAATGTGCTGTATTGATGGAGACACAAACATGAATATATAGTATATTGTTTTTTAACAAAAGAGATATGTACAACAAACTGTATAAATATTCGAAAATCTGGAGTGCTCATATAACGTGCAATTTGGTGAAGAAAAGGACGGAAAGGTGTCACCCCTAAATACCAAATAATTGTGGAAAAGTCCACACACAACAAAAGAGATGCCCAGACAAAGTCCCAAAGATTCCAATACGAAGGAGACAAGAAGCATAGTAAAGAAAGGGTCTACTAGTAAGTAAAGTTGAATAGAGTTGAAGCAATGCTGCTTACCTTAATGAAGGGGCAGATCAATACAGGAAAAAATTAGCTCATGAATAACTAAACGTAGTGCTCTCTGAATAGAGAGCTGTGCAGCAAGAGCTAGCAAAGAGTTAAACTTGTAACCCCAACGTAATTGAGTAGCATAGAAGGGCGACAGGGCTGTAACAAGGAATAGATCAAAAAACATATACATAGGATCAGAACATTGCTAGAAAATAAAATGGCCATATTGCAAGTAGTAGTCAAAGGAAGCCTGATGCTTACCCAATGTTTGAAGAAAATTTACATATGGGAATTAAAGTCTGCAGGTAATAAGGCTATATTTAGCCAATGTTGATTTTAGTGTTTGGATAACACTAGTCAGATCCTTAGAAAGATTCAGGGGAACAAAGGCAAGAAATTGCCAAAATAAGCCAGTCACTGAAATATAAATAATAAAAAAGAAGAACTTGTAAGCCCAGAATATTAGCCGCACAAAAATATAGATATAAGGAACGAGTAGGTAGATAGATAATGGTCTTACCAACGGAATATGCTAGCAGCAGGTGCCGGTTATCCATGTGCCTCCCAGGAGGCATGGAATCACATGTGTGGCCTGGGGTCTATAAATAGCTCCCAGTCCCGCCACAGACCGACAATCACCTCGGCGCTGCCGAGTGATGTCATCCGTGCTGGCCGCAAAATAACAACAGATGCGCGCGCACCAGGGGAAATAGAGGAGCGCGCGCAGTTCTGGAGTTAGTGAACCATTCGATGGCGAATGATCGCCATCTAGTGGACACACTGAGATACAGCAACGGTGGAAAGGCTGTATCTCAAGCGGCCACATCGTCTGGAATAAAAGGAGGGACAGATGAATGGGCATCGAATCCTGCAGGGGTATAGTGTAGACCGGGGGAAATCAATTCCATCTGTTTAATCACCAAAGCCACAGAAACAGAGCACACCCATAATAGATACAATATAAACAGAAACATTTATGGAATATGGAAGTGAGATAAATCTTCCAAAACAGAATATGTTATTTATTTATACAGCGAAGAAAACCTCATATTGATTTACTGGGATTTTTCTAGCTGTATCCTTCCTGAGCCTATCTGCTGTGGCTCTTTCTGTATATGAGGTTTTCTTCGCTGTATAAATAAATAACATATTCTGTTTTGGAAGATTTATCTCACTTCCATATTCCATAAATGTTTCTGTTTATATTGTATCTATTATGGGTGTGCTCTGTTTCTGTGGCTTTGGTGATTAAACAGATGGAATTGATTTCCCCCGGTCTACACTATACCCCTGCAGGATTCGATGCCCATTCATCTGTCCCTCCTTCTATTCCAGACGATGTGGCCGCTTGAGATACAGCCTTTCCACCGTTGCTGTATCTCAGTGTGTCCACTAGATGGCGATCATTCGCCATCGAATGGTTCACTAACTCCAGAACTGCAGTGAAGCAATGCGGGCAGGGAGGACTATACCGGTACTCAATAATTAGGTTTAGAAACCTGAATAATTCATATTTGTGAAAGCATTTATTAACAAATAAACATTAAAGACAAGAATAAAATTACAAAACATATAAACATTACAAAAAATACAAACTTGACCACAATCAGGTCACCGGTTGTGCAATCCCCATTTAGCAGACGGGGTAAATATCGGTGAAGCAATTGAAATCATGAGACCATAAGTCTCGAGTCTCGACTAGTTTCGCTTTCGCTTCGTCAGGAGACGGTCTAAAAACACAACATAAAACAAACATCAGGTATTTAAAAACAACACAATTTGTTATTAATAACGGGGGTCTTTTGTGTAAAAAGACTGCCCGGTACATACTGTAATATCCAAGGGGATTTTATGTCCAAACATGTCTCATACCTAGAGGCACAAAGTCTCTTGTTCCCAGAGAGCGGGTCCCAGTTGAACGATAAGTGCGTATGAACTATGACCAAGTCTAATAGAACAGACCTGGATAATACAACAATATATGGTAAGTTGAATGTATATATATAAAGAATATATAAAAGAGATATCAGTTGTGAAGGAGCTTCTGCAGATGCAGAATGCATGCAGTGATGTGGACCGAAAAAGTGCAAAAGTAGGTGAGAGAGGGAAAAAGAGGGAAGACACAGGTGGGAAAAAAAAAAAAAGGCAGAACTGACGAAAAGATAACGTGTATTGAAGACTGTGACCTAAAAAGAGAGTTAGGTCCAGATACGGTCCAAAAAATTACTTATAAAAAATTACTTATAAAAAACAAGTAGTGCATATACGAAGTGTGCTATAAAAAGCATAGTAAATACCACCCAAGCTAAAAGTGAGTGGTATGTGAGGAAAAGAAGAAAGCGAAAGGAAGGAAGGAAATGGGGGGGGGGGAGGAAGGGGGGGGTGGAGTGGGGGAGAGGGGAATGGAAAGCCAGGGGAAGGTAAAGAGGAATATTTGAATATGAAATGGGCACAGGGAAGGGGGGGGAAGGGACCGAGGGGAGGGGAAGATATGGGGAGGAATTGGAAGAAAAGGGGGGGAGAGGGGGGGGGGACGGGGGGAGGAAGAGAAGGGGAGAAGAAATAAGAGGGAAAGAAAGAAGGTGAGGGAACAAAATGAAAGAAAACTATGGATGAAGGGGAGGGAGGGGAGTGGAAAAAGGAAATAAAACACCATCAAGATCCATGCTAGAAGGTCTAGGCTAGAAAGTGCCAATACAGATATAATGAAAAAGTCAGGCAAGCTCAAAATGACCGAGAATTCCACCCAGTGTATAGTTGAAAAATACAGTAGTGCCAAGAAAGGAACCTAAAATCCAATTCCCGTGAAAAGGTAGTGGAGAATCTAGCAAAATCTCCATACCTGTATGCCCAATAGGGCCTTTAAAAGTTAAAGGGGTGATAGTGGGTCCCAGGACATAGAAGTCCTGTAAACAGGAAATGCTCACAGTAATGGCCAGGTAAGGAGGCCAATGCAGGAGGCTGGTAATATATCAGTTACCAGTCAGCGGGGATAACCTTCAAGTGAGCCTGGAAAAGTGATGGCAAACAAACATCAAATCGTTAGTGTCTATGTTCAATCATCCAGTGTTAGATGGGGGGTATAATACCCCCTCTATGAAAGTAGCCTTGTATTTACTTTTGGTAGTTGGGGTGTGTGTATGTCCTGGGACCTGGCTCCGGTGCACTGTCTCCAGCTGAGGACTGCAGCTAAATACTTCCCCATGTGCGTCTCAATCAAGCGCATCCTGAGCACAGGAACGCGCTGACGTATGTGGGGGCGGGTTTACAGAGAGACTAGCTATCTCTCTGGGCGGCGAGGGACCTGGATCATGTGCTTCGGTCATCCAATATCCTCAGCACATGGAGCTGGGGGAGGAGCCGATCACAGCACGTCTCCGCCCACTCCGTGTCTCGCTGTGCTAACACAGCGTGCAGGGCGGGAGGGCGGGGGCAACCGGGCGAGTACGTAGAGGGAAAGCAGTGACTTTCTCTATGTGGGCGGATCTGCGCCTACGAGACTCAGCCGTCCCATTATGTGTCCGAGTGACAGACGGCCAGGGGAGGGGCCAGCCGCAGCAATCACCGCCCATGTCACACATAGCCCTGTGGACGCAGCGAGTAGGGAAAGAGGGAAGGAGGGGGGCAGATAATCTGCATGCTGCAACCATGGTGACCGCCGGTGGGCGTCACCTAATGAGGCATCAAAAGTAGTGCCTTTAATCGCCAATAAGTTTAAAAAGGTGGATGTCATAGCATATTTGCAGTGCATTGCTGGAGATGTGTCCCGGAGTGTGGGAACCCAGGGAATGAACATTAGATATAATTTACACAGTCCAAGTGTACTGATGGCTACATATAATAGTAACTAAACTTGGATGTAAGGAAAAAAAAAGAAAAAAGAGCAACCAGGCGAGTAAGGGCAGAAAATGAAAGAGAAAGGAGGGGTAAAAAAGCCAAGAGAAAAGGGAAAAAGTGGAGAAGATATCATCAAAAAAGTCCTGGGTATCCCAGCTCTATGGGTCAAGAGTACATTTAAGGCATGGAGACATGATGGACGGGATAATAAAAATATAAATTGTGGTTGTATTGCTATACAAACCCTTCAAATGTAATGTATAACTAATTGTAAACTATGTTATCATCACTAATGTTTTTGCTATTTTTATTATCCCGTCCATCATGTCTCCATGCCTTAAATGTACTCTTGACCCATAGAGCTGGGATACCCAGGACTTTTTTGATGATATCTTCTCCACTTTTTCCCTTTTCTCTTGGCTTTTTTCCCCAATTCCTCCCCATATCTTCCCCTCCCCTCGGTCCCTCCCCCCCCCTTCCCTGTGCCCATTTCCTATTCAAATATTCCTCTTTACCTTCCCCTGGCTTTCCATTCCCCTCTCCCCCACTCCACCCCCTCCTTCCTCCCCCCCCCATTTCCTTCCTTCCTTTCGCTTTCTTCTTTTCCTCACATACCACTCACTTTTAGCTTGGGTGGTATTTACTATGCTTTTTATAGCACACTTCGTATATTCACTACTTGTTTTTTATAAGTAATTTTTTATAAGTAATTTTTTGGACCGTATCTGGACCTAACTCTCTTTTTAGGTCACAGCAGGGATGGACTGGCCATTGGGACTACAGGGAGTTTCCCGGTGGGCCGATGGCTCAGTAGGCCTGCTTCAGTGACAGCAGATCGCCGCCTTCCTCCGCTCCTCTGTCTCTACCTCCCCGCAGAGCTCACCTGGGGGGGGAACGGAGAATCAGGGGGAGGACCAGAGGAGCAGGGGGGACGACAGAGGAGCATGGGGGAGGGGACAGACAGCTGACTCGACAGCTATGGCCTGGGAGTTTCTCACTTCTGCCTAATCTTGTCCCATAAGGGGGGGCACCGAACTGATTCTTTCCCCCGGGTGAAATAATGTCTAGCTTCCCCACTGGTACTGCCTATAAGAGTACCAGTACCAACCGTTCTACTCTAATAAAGTAGAACAGCTAGTGGCTAGTGAAGGGGGAGAGGGGGGCTTGGGTGGCCGGGGGGGGGGTGCGGGAGTTGTCCGGCCGCCATAGGAGAGACATGTCAAAATGGGCCAGTCTGGATGAAGTCCAGGGCCAAATTTTTGTTCCAGTCCACCCCTGGGTCACAGTCTTCAATACACGTTATCTTTTCGTCAGTTCTGCCTTTTTTTTTTTTTTTTTTCCCCACCTGTGTCTTCCCTCTTTTTCCCTCTCTCACCTACTTTTGCACTTTTTCGGTCCACATCACTGCATGCATTCTGCATCTGCAGAAGCTCCTTCACAACTGATATCTCTTTTTTTTTCATATTTATTTGTTTTTATTTTTATATTCAAGGTCACAGAGAGATATTAACATAACAAAAGCAAGGAATTCATAATCCTCTACATATTATCGTACCAGACAGCGAAAAACACAAAAAACACAAAAAACAAAAAAAAAAAAGTAACCACCAACCAGGCTTATCTCCCTTACCCTATTATTGTATAATTAACAATACATCTTAAACCTATTAATTAGAATCTCTAAAGTAACTGTATTATTCTCATATACCTTAGACCTCTCTGTTCCCTTGTCCCTGTATACCCTACCTATCCCTCCCTCTAAAAAAAAAAAAAAAAAAAAAAACCCTTCCCCCCCCTATCCCCTGCACAAGAAATGGAGGGACTCTCTCTTATTTCTATTCATCAAAATCCTATACACCCTCCTCCCGTGGATGACTCTTCACTCCTTATTCTACTCCTCCATCAATCTCATCCCCTCTTCAGAATACATAAACAGATTCCATCCTGTCCATGTTTCCACATACTGTTCTCTCTTATTTCGGGCGGAAAGAACTAGATCTTCTATGGCTCCTATCTCTCGGACTCTATTAAGCCATCTCGTAATGGAGGGTGGCCTAGTGTCTCTCCACTGTAAAGTTATTCCACTTTTAGCAGCATTTATCAAATGACATAGCACCGATTTTTTATACACTCGCACCGGGATCTGTGAACTGTGGAGCAAGAAAAAGGCCGGATCATCCGGTAGCTGAATTTCCGTGAATTTTTGAGAATTTTTTCTCTGGACTTCCAACCAATATTTCCTTATTTTTACACAGGACCAAAATATGTGCAACAGAGTTCCCTGTTCCAATCCACATCTCCAGCAATACTCTGAGTTTTCTATAGAAAATGTATGCATCTTTACTGGAGTGTAGTACCATTGGTTCAATAGTTTGTAGTTGGATTCCTGTATTCGCGTAGATACTGATGAGTTTAGTGCTAGATAGATAATATGTTTACGCTGAGTTGGTGAGAAATTCCTCCCCAGGTCTCTTTCCCATTTATTAATTCCCGGCAACACAAAATCCTCCTGAGGAGAACTCAACAGTCTATACATCTTAGAACTCACTCGTTGTGTTGGTTCCTCATCGTCACAATAGCTCTCAAATTTTGTTAACTGTCGCCGGAAGTTAGATGGTTGTCCTAGGGATCTCATAAAATGATTTACTTGTAAAGCTTGCCAGAAGCTTAACTCAAAGTTTCCCCCTGGCTTCATTAAGACCTCGATGGATGGCCAAGTTTCTGTTTGCAAAAAATGTGAGACCTGCACCATGCCCTTTTCTTTTAGTTTGTTGAATACTGCTCCCTCTGTTCCTGGTTTAAAACCTGGGTTCCCCATTATAGGGAACAAGGGAGATTGGCTCGTTGAAAACTTTGGGTTTCTACAGACTTTAGCTGCAATTAACAGCGTTGGGCCGATTATAGGGTGTTTCTTCAACTTACTTGGTAATACATTGTAGCACCAGGGGGCTCTGCATAATGATATTGGACTAATCTGTTGCTCTATATCAACCCAACGTTTGTAATATCTATGTCTACACCAATCTACCAATCTTGTCAGGTGGGCCGCTTGATAATACTTAGCAATATCTGGGACTGCCATCCCCCCAAAGCACTTGGGTAGCCTCATCACCTCTTTTTTTATCCTTGGTCGTTTCCCTGCCCATATGAATTTCATTAGGAGGGAACTCATTTGCCGGAGAAAGGCCGCTGGTATAGTAATTGGTATAGTCTGAAACAGATACATAATTTTTGGCAAAATACTCATCTTAACTATGTTGTTTCGGCCAAACCATGAGTGTAGTCCATGTTGCCATTTCTCAAGCAGAGTTCTTACCGAATTAAAAAGTGGTGGGAAATTTATTTTAAAAACTTCCTTTATGTTTGCTGGAATCAGGATACCCAAGTATTTTAGCGAGGTTTTCCACTTAAATCCAAAATTTTGCTGTATTATCTTACACTTCTGAGTTGACATTGCCACACTCATCGCTTCGGATTTGGCCTGATTTATCTTTAGGTTTGACAGTTCGCCGTATTTTCCAAGCTCTTTCACAAGATTGGGGAGTGAGACATGTGGGTTTGATATAGAGAATAACAGATCGTCCGCATAGGCTGATACTTTGTACATCCTCTCTCCTATCTGTATTCCCTGTATATCCGGATTTTGACGTACTCTGTTTAATAAAGGCTCCAAAGATAATGCAAACAATAAAGGTGACAGAGGGCATCCCTGCCGTGTACCATTTGTGATTTGAAAAGTTTTGGAAAATATTCCATTAACTCTTACTGCGGCACGCGGGGCTGTATAAACGCTTCCTATCCATCCAATCATCTTCTCCCCCAGCCCCACGTGACGCAGCACTGAGAAAAGGAAGCCCCAACTTACTCTATCAAATGCCTTCTCGGCATCGGTATTTAGGAATACGCAGGGAATGTTCCCTTCATTGGCCCAATGTACCAAATTAAGGACCTTTATTGTACCATCCCTTGCCTCCCTTGTAGGGACAAATCCTACCTGATCCTTGTCTACCAACTCAGGTAGCCACGTCTGAAGCCGCATTGCTAGTATCTTCGTAAAAAGTTTTAAGTCAGTGTTCAATAACGAAATCGGCCTATAACTACTGCACTCCGCCGGGTCCTTCCCTTCTTTGGGAATAACTGTAATGTGTGCTAGCAGTGCGTCCGGCGGAAATGCAGCAGTCTGGCCCATTGCATTAAAGACCTTTACTATCTGGCTGCTTAATAGTGTAGCAAATTCTTTATAATATCTAATTGTATAGCCATCCGGCCCCGGGGCTTTCCCGGCTTTCATGGTTTTTAATATTACGTTTAATTCCTCTATCGAGATGGGGGTTTCTAAGCTAGCTCGGGCAGGTGATGAGAGCCTCGATGAGTCTACTGAAGAGAGATATTCTTCCATTTTCGACGGGGCCACTGGTGTTTGTGCCAAATTATACAGAGTAGAATAGTATCTGCTAAACTCTTCCACTATATCTTTTGGTTTTCGTTTTAATTGTCCCTCCTTCCCCTTAATTTGCGGGACGTACGTTGAAAGATTTTTTTCCTTCAGTTTCCCGGCCAACAGTTTACTGCATTTGTCTCCCAATTCGTAGTTTATTTTTCTTCCCCTTTGTATTATTGCTTTGGCCTTATACCGTAAGATCTCTGTGATCTGCCTTCTCAACTGACCTAACTCTCTTCCTATTTGGGGGGCTTGTGTCTTTTTATGTTGGAGTTCTAATACCTGAATTTCCAATAATAATTTTTTAACTTGTTGTTCTCGCCTCCTTTTCAAATTCGATCCATGTTTAATCAGGACCCCCCTGATCACAGTCTTATGCGCCTCCCATACCATTCCCGGGTCACTCCCCGGTGTATCATTCGTTTGAAAATACGCTATGATCTCCCGGGCCACATCTTCCCTAACTTCAGAGTTCTGTAGCAAGCTTTCGTTTAGACGCCACCTTCTCTCTTGAGCGAAAACTGCACTGGACAAGGAGAGACGCAAACTAACCGGGGCGTGATCTGACCACGTTATACTGCCAATGGACACTTCCATCACAGAGGAGATCAAATAATGAGGAATCATAAACAGGTCTATACGGGAGTACACCTGATGTGGGTTGGAGAAGAAGGTATAGTCCCTTTCCTCTCCATGCAATGTCCTCCATGCATCCACCAGCTGAACCTCGTAGTGTTTTTGCAGTACTCCCCTTCTGATCCCCTCTGTGGTAGACGAGGTTCCCCTGGAGGTATCCATTTTCGGGTTTTAGGGAGATATTAAAATCCCCCCCCAAGATTAATTTACCCTCCGAGAATTCCATCAACTCCCTGAGAACTTTCCTCATAAATACGTCCTGGTGTACATTTGGCACGTACACCGTGGCCAGAGTCACTTTAATTCCTCCGATGCTCCCTTTAATAAAAAGGTATCTGCCTTTAGGATCTTGGTATCTATTTTCTAGTGACCAGGGAATTCTATTAGATAGGATTGATACCCCCTTGGATTTTGCTTCCTGGTTTCCTGCATGATATACACAGGGAAAGAACCTGTTCTGTAGGAGTGGGAGTCCTCCCGTCCTAAAGTGTGTCTCCTGTATATAGGCTATATCTGTCTCCGAGCGCCTCAGTTCATTCAACAACATCTTGCATTTTTCTGGGACATTAAGTCCCTTGGCGTTCAGGGAGGTTATTTTTATTCCCTCCATCTCCTGTGCCGCGAGAAAAAAAAAAAAAAAACCCTAAATCCCCCTACCTTCTCCCACCCTCTACGTACTCAACTTCCTCCCTCCCACCCTCCTCTAAAAACCCCAAAGGGCACTCACCCACCTTTAACCCCCCTCCCCAATGGTTTGGCGGGATAAACCTATTTTAGGGGCTGGTCCAATTAGGCTTACAAAAAAAAAAAGAAAAAGAAAAAAAAGCTCCAGCCTGCTCCCCTCCCTCCTACCCCCGACTATTTTTATTTTCCCTATAGTCGTACCCTACCTCTACCTTACAGCTTTGCTGATTAGTTACTTCTTAACCTTCTTATCTTTTCATTTCATCTTTTCATTTCCATCTATTATCATCAATTTCTGCCCGATTTTGAGTTTAACCTATTTCCATCCAAATAACAGAGATCTCCATCAAGGTGCATACATACTTAATAATAAAAGAAAACAATACACAGATAAGCATTATTCCATTCTTAACCCCCTTTCCCATCCTCCCACCAAAAGAGATATCCCTTCAATGTCTCATCTTACTCTCACTTCCCTGCTCCTCCTCTGTATACTTCCCTCCTATATATCCAGATCATCTAACCACCACCCCATGTGACGAGAAGGAGAGAAAAAAAAAAAAAAAGAAAAAAAAAGAAAAAAAAAAAAACGGCGCCTCCAAAAACGTCACTCCATATGACCGTGTGTGGGGGGAAACGCTGCCCCCTACCTTCCGAAAGACAAAAAGAAAAACCGAAGTAAAAACCGAAATAAAATAGAATAAAATCACCGTGAAAAAAAAAAAAAACGATGGCGTGCAGGCAACCTCATCTCCAAAAACCAAAGTCCCAAAAAACGTCGCCCTCCATCTCATGAGAAATGTCGTCCCTTCCCATCACACAAAGCAATGGTGTGCACTAGGCACGATTCTATATTTAATCTATTTTCATTTCTTCCGGAAGATTCCAAAAAGAGAGGAAGTGGGGAGAGATAGAAAAAAATTTTTTTTAAGAGGGGGGGGGGGGGGGTGGGGGAAGTCCTTCTAAACTATTCATTTCTAATCATCTCTTTATCTTAATTTCTGGAAGACTTCCAACTGGGCACTGCTGTTCCCCTTACCAACCTCACCCACCCTTCCCCTCATTCCCCTCATTCACCCCTCCCTCCGCCTCCAATGTCTACCCGTCCCATCCCCCACTCCCATCCCTCCTCCCCCCCTGTTCCCCACCCGCTCACCAGCCCTTCCAAGTGTACACACAAAAAATAAATAAAAAATAAATAAATAAATAACTTCTACTTCTTAAATATAAAGGGAAAGAAGGGAACAGGGGCAGGGGGGGGGGAAGGGGGCGCACAAATGCCCCCCCCTCCCACCCACTCAATTTGTGATTTATCAATAATCTTTCGTGTTTACAGTGCTATAATACTATAGTGAATATTTAGTGCCGTTACTATCTACTGTGTCTTCTTAGTTTCTTCTTCACTCCAAAAAAAAAAAAAAAAAAAAAAAACATAATCAAATCTGAGGTATATTACATTACTATACCCATATCATATGGTGTATACATTTCATTGTGAAAATATTTGTCCACATCTATGTGCTCCTCCCCAATAAATGGGGTTCTGTGTAAAAAAAAGGTGATCTATTTCCCAAATACGGGGAAATTCCAAAGTGTTCTACAAGGGGCTTCACCGGACAACGGGGTCCCGGGGGGGGGGGGGGGGAAAAAAAAGGGGGTAGGGGGAAACAGTCCGGGGACATCGAAGCTTCCACACTACCACAGGATACGTAGGCTTCCCTGTCCATTTATAGCGGGAGTTCAAATGAAAAAAAAACAAAAAAACTTTTTCTCTATCCTTTTTTCTCTCCTTAGGAATGGCAGGGGATCAATGTCACAGAAATTCAGAAATTAACCCCTCTACAGGGAGAAAGGGAGAGGAAGGGGGGGGGCACTCCTGCATCCAATCTTCTCCCTTAAAGAGGCACCAGTGAACCCTCTCCTCCTCTATCTTTAGGGAAAGCTGGACCTCTCAGCCCTATAGAGCTCCCTGTTCTTCTTATTGAACCTGGCAAATGCTGCAGCCAATTTGGCACCTCCATTGTCTCCATCTCCATGAATTTAAACAGCTCAGGGAGTTCCAGGGGCTGTTGTAAGTGAAATGTCTGTGTATTTTTCTTTATTATTACCGCTATCGGGTACCCCCAGCGGTAAGTCCCTCCTGCCTTCTTAACTTTATCCAATACTGAGCGCAACATTGCTCTCCGCTGTAGAGTGGCTCGGGAAAGATCTGGCAGTATTTGTATCCGTGATCCTTCAAACACAATCTCTCCCGCTTCCCATGCCCTCCGACTTATAAGTTCTTTACATGAAAAATAATGAAAGCAGCAAATCACATCTCTTGGTCTATTCAGGTTTACTGATGGGGGACCCAAGGCTCTATGTAGCCTCTCAAATTCAAGAGGCTGGGGGAGAGGGGGGTCAACTAGTTGAGAGCATATTGCTTCAATAGTCTTCTGCAATGGCTCTTTCCCAATTGCCTCCGGTATCCCCCTAAACCTCAAGTTCTTGCGTCTACTGCGGTCCTCAATTTCTTAAATTTTAAGCTGCAAAAGGTCAACCTGTAAGATTTGTGATCTCTGTGCTTGTTCTAAGCTTATGACCCGTTTCTCCAACATTCCCCCAGCTATTTCAACATGAGACAACTTATCTGCCAGTTGCTGTACTTCCTCCTGCACAGTTTCCAGATCTCTGCGATGCGATTCCTCCATCCGTGTCACTAGCGCCTCCATCTCCGCTCGTGTGGGTAGTGCTAGTATATCAGCTCGGGTAGGAAGTGTTAGGAGCAACGTTCTCAGTGCTCCCAGCTCTGACTCCTGGCCTCCTTCTCTTAGTTCAGTGCTCGGCAACCTCTGCTCTCTCTGGGCAGACCACATCTCCCCCTGCACCCCCCCTTCTCTCTCTTCCTCTGCTCCTGGGGAAAGCATTCCCTGTACTTCCGTGGCTCTGTCCCCTTCTGCTCGACCGTCAAGATCTCCACACGTTACCTCCTCATGTAATTCAGTCACTCGAATCCGGTTTGCAGCTGCTCTAGTCTGCGGGAAGTACTGCTGGATCTCAGCTTGAACTCGGGCTTTGGGGGGCTTCCCCTCTTTCTTCATCCCAAGGGGGCTACTCGTGTCTCCTAGTCCCGCTCAGCCTGACATCCGTTAATAATTTTTAATTATTCTGCCCCTCTTTATCAACAAACTGTGCACCCCCCCCCCTAGTGCCTCCGTCTCCCCTCACTAACTCCCGTTCGCACTGTATGCCACTGTATGACTGTATGACACCAAAGTAGGGGAGTGACAGCACCGCTAAGGAGTGTCAAGGTAGTGAGGGGGTGAGGGGGATGAGGTGAGGTAAGGGGGAACCTCCGGGACACCCCTGGCTATCCCTGCTGCGTTCTTCTCCGCTCTCCGGCTGAGACACGCCGGGATTCGCTGGAGCCGATCACGTGGTCCGATCAGCTGACCGCCACTCTCCAATCACGGGCCCGGATCGCTGGATGTATACAAGACCTCCTCCTCCGCACTCCGTATCACCGGGGAACTCCAAGGAAGCCCCCCACACCAGCGAACAGGCCCGTTCAGGCACGGGCAGCTGCGGATGCCAAGGATCACCTGGGGATACGTCTGCTCAGCGGCTTCCACACGAACAGGGGCTTCAACAGGTCTGTACAATGTTCACGCCAGGCGGTTCTGCGGGAGCTGCTGGAATTTTAAGCTAAAAGTTCAGTTCAGGCATCATTTAAGGTTGAAGGCTGATCCTAGTCCATAGGTCGCTTCTCAGCTTCTACAGTTAGTCGGCGGCAGGACGGAGGATGGAGGAGCTCTGGAGCTAGTGTGCCTCTACTCCGCCATCATTAGACCACACCCCCCCTGATATCTCTTTTATATATTCTTTATATATATACATTCAACTTACCATATATTGTTGTATTATCCAGGTCTGTTCTATTAGACTTGGTCATAGTTCATACGCACTTATCGTTCAACTGGGACCCGCTCTCTGGGAACAAGAGACTTTGTGCCTCTAGGTATGAGACATGTTTGGACATAAAATCCCCTTGGATATTACCGTATGTACCGGGCAGTCTTTTTACACAAAAGACCCCCGTTATTAATAACAAATTGTGTTGTTTTTAAATACCTGATGTTTGTTTTATGTTGTGTTTTTAGACCGTCTCCTGACGAAGCGAAAGCGAAACTAGTCGAGACTCGAGACTTATGGTCTCATGATTTCAATTGCTTCACCGATATTTACCCCGTCTGCTAAATGGGGATTGCACAACCGGTGACCTGATTGTGGTCAAGTTTGTATTTTTTGTAATGTTTATATGTTTTGTAATTTTATTCTTGTCTTTAATGTTTATTTGTTAATAAATGCTTTCACAAATATGAATTATTCAGGTTTCTAAACCTAATTATTAAGTACCGGTATAGTCCTCCCTGCCCGCATTGCTTCATTGGAGTCTCGAGGTTAGTTGGGGAATCCTTGAGACCCCTCTATTTTTCTATTGAATTAGGACGATGGTACACCCCCTATCTACTTTTACTATCAAAAAAATAAAAAGGTTTTGATCATATTCTGATCCATTAGGTGGATAACACACCTGGGCACGGTGTCTGGACGGGATTTATTTACGGGGACCATTGCAGTGGCTTTTGGCACTGGCCGTAACTGCATAAACCCTGATATAAAAAATCCCCCCCCACACACCATTCTGTGCAACCTTGAGTTTTTCTCTTTGGACGCACTACCTTTTTTCTTTATTTTCTATTTTACACCTTATATTTTTTCTTTTCTTGTATTGTATAGTCTAACCAGATAGTGTAGATTCTCAGAGGATGGACCTTTTGGGAACAGCATGGATGGGCTTTATGAGCTCTATTCACAATACTTGTTTGACTAATAATGTAAAAATTGATGAGGAGATTGGGATTTTCCTAGATAGGATGTTCAGCCTCCTCAAACGCAAATCACATCTACACTGGCATACTGACTACTTTAGACAGTATATTCAGGAAGAGGTGTGTCCAATGGGAAAAAATCCATCCCCAAGTTTTAAAAAAACATGGGAAAAGATCCTAACCCAATGTAGCATGGATCTCATGCAAACATTGATAAACCAGTATGTCTTAGATATGGTGTTATTGGACGGTGAGATCGAGCGTCTCAGTGCCCAATACCAGCATATAATGGAGATCACATCGTTCCCTGACAAATGGAAATAGGTGAAGGCACGATTGGAACAGTTGAACAAAGAGATTGTAGGCTATGCCTACAAATGGACAGAACGTCCATCAGGTCGTAGAGGACCCCCGCGAGGACCACCTCCACCTAGACATATGGCTGCCAATTTTGAATCTGACTCCTCTGTTTCTTCGTCCCGATCCTCGAATCCAGGTACACGACCACAGGGTTTAGCAACGACCAATACCATCCGTAAACGCCCAAGAAAAACATGCGGTACTCCACCAACTTCCTCCAAGAAAGGTAAAAGGACACCCACATCGCACCACTCTGCCCATACACCAGGTGAAATTTCACCTGAGACCAATGTGACTGCTGGGATGAGTACCCCAATGACGACATTACACCATGTGATTCCAAAGGTACTAAATTCTACCGCAGCCAACTCCAAAAAGGCCATACTGGATTTGGATTTTTTAGACCTGACCAAACAGTTAAAAATCGACACCTTTGTACGCAAGGGATCTCTGACCACTCCCATACCGGACACGCCCCTTCCCAATCCACATCCATCCCAACCAATTTAAACATCATCAATCTGACATCCATAGTTTTATCTAGTGACGAGATATCGGTGTTACAACTGGGGTTAGGCTTTTGTCCCACCGACTCCATAAATGTGACGGAAACAATTAAAGATTTATACCTTTTTTCTCGTAATTTAACTTTCAAATTTATTTTTGATAAAGACCGTCAGAATCTTGCATTAGAACGTGAACTCACTGAACGTACCAAGGACTTCACAATGAGGGAATTCAGGGCATTAAGAGACTTGATGCTACTGTATGATGAAGGTAGCACCGATGGCCCTCCGACGCCCCCGGCTGGCGGCGTCGTTGAGGGAATTGATGCACTTCCGGTTACACCGATTGAAACAATTATTCCGGGCCCTAATCACCTAAAAAAATTTAAGCCCAGTTCCAATAAATTCCCTGATCTAATGACCTGCCCAGCCATCTGGTCATTCCTACAGCAGACCGTCAAGGATCTGAAACGGAGTCGATGGCAATCCTTTCACCCCAACCTGACCTCATGTCAACAACAAGCTTTATCATCATTACAAAAACGTAGTGATGTAGTCGTTAAACCGGCTGATAAAGGCGGCAATATTGTCATCATGACACATGACCAATATCTATCCATGTGTCATGATGTATTGGACAACACCACGTGGTATGAGCCCATCCCAGCGGGCAACATCCAGTTATATGTTAATGAATTCATTGACATCTGCACTGGAGCCTTCTGGGACGGCCTCATAGATAAGGAGACACTGAACTTCCTGATCCCCAAATACCCTCGAACCCCTACTTTTTACACATTGCCCAAAACACAAAAACATTTGGTACGACCTCCTGGTCGTCCAATCGTTTCTGGAATTGGGTCATTGACAGACCATGCCAGCAAATTTGTGGATCACTTTTTAATTTCCCATGTGCAAAGCCTTCCATCATATATTCGTGATACCTCAGACCTCCTATGCCATCTGGAGGGGATCCAGGTCCCTCCGGACTCCCTGCTCGTGGCTATTGATGTAGAGGCTTTGTACTCTAGCATCCCCCACAAGCAGGGAGTACGGACGGCCAGATCCTTTCTGATGGAGGAGGAACATACACTGTGGCCTCGCAACGAATTTATTATCAAACTTCTCACCTTTATCCTCACTAGAAATTATTTTTTGTTTGACAACCAACATTTTTTACAAAGCCACTCCCTGGCTATGGGCACCTCCTGTGCACCCTCGTACGCTAATTTATTTCTAGGCGCTTGGGAACGTAAGATCTTTTCTAGTGAGGAACACGAGACTTACCTCCAACATGTCATATGTTGGTATCGTTTCATAGACGACGTGTTTATGATTTGGATGGGCACTAACCAATTACTGTGGGAATTTATTGATTTGCTTAACCAAAACACCGACAACTTATTTTTCACATACACTTCTGATGACTCTCGGATCCCCTATCTGGATCTGACAGTCATCAAGAATGTAGATGGTACGATTATCCCTGATCTCTTTCGTAAACCTACGGCCGGGAACACCCTTTTACATGCCTCCAGTGCTCATCCACACTCCCTTATACAAAGTATACCCTACGCACAATACTTACGCCTGCGGAGAAACTGCACTATAGATGCAGATTTCTGTACCCAGGCCAATGCATTACGGAAACGCCTTCTTTTGAGAGGGTATACTCGATCAACCCTCAGAAGTGCATTCAACAGGGCTAAGACCCGAGCGAGATCTTCTCTATTATTTCAAACACCTCGAGTTAATAGACCCCACACGGCGAAGGTGATCACAACATTTTCCGCACATCATGACCAATTACGGTCAATTTTGAGCAAACATTGGCACATATTGAGCGATCACCCTATTCTTCACAAACATGTACGTGCTACCCCTGAATTAGTTTTCCGTAGAGCCAATGCTCTTAAAAGCCGCCTGACAAGTAGTCATTACAGGCCACCAAAAGTCAAAACAGGAGGCCCCAGGGGCACATCGAGATGTGGATCTTGCTCTCGCTGCCCGTGGATACTCTCGGGTCACAAACATACTTTACCTAATGGGGAACTATTTGCCCCACACTTTTCAGTAGATTGTGGCACCACTGGAGTGATTTATCTCATGATCTGTGAATGCCATGCATTCTATGTAGGAAAAACTATAAGGGAATTGCGCCAACGCATAGGGGATCACCTGTACCATTCAACCAATGGCAAATTAACAACTATTGGCCGACATATAGGGCTCTATCATAGATTCAACCCCAATGTCATAAAGTTTTTTGTTTTAGAGGTGATACCCGTAGATGCACGAGGAGGGAATAGAGACAAAACACTACTCCAGCGTGAATGTCTATGGATAGAACGACTGGGGGCTACGGTGTTTCCCGGTTTGAACGAAATTAACTCTTTCAAACCATTTCTGTGATTAAGACGGTTTTGATTGGGTCCCTGCCCCCCCCCTTACCGGGACAGGGAGCCAATTAGAACCCATCCATTTACCCGACCTGCTTTGACATGGACGGTTCTCGAGGTGGCAGCGTGAGATTCATTTTATTGAATCCCCCTATCTGGGTCGGGAAGACACAAAATATTTTGCTTCCCGACACACTGTCCATTCCGTTGTACTTGTCCTTTTTGTCACCCTAAGTGATCTATCTGTGATTTAATACATTATTTTGTTTGAAATGACTTGCAATAAACAACCTCCAGTTATACAGAAGGTTGTTTTATATACTTAAATATAAATTGTGGTTGTATTGCTATACAAACCCTTCAAATGTAATGTATAACTAATTGTAAACTATGTTATCATCACTAATGTTTTTGCTATTTTTATTATCCCGTCCATCATGTCTCCATGCCTTAAATGTACTCTTGACCCATAGAGCTGGGATACCCAGGACTTTTTTGATGATATCTTCTCCACTTTTTCCCTTTTCTCTTGGCTTTTTTACCCCTCCTTTCTCTTTCATTTTCTGCCCTTACTCGCCTGGTTGCTCTTTTTTCTTTTTTTTTTCCTTACATCCAAGTTTAGTTACTATTATATGTAGCCATTAGTACACTTGGACTGTGTAAATTATATCTAATGTTCATTCCCTGGGTTCCCACACTCCGGGACACATCTCCAGCAATGCACTGCAAATATGCTATGACATCCACCTTTTTAAACTTATTGGCGATTAAAGGCACTACTTTTGATGCCTCATTAGGTGACGCCCACCGGCGGTCACCATGGTTGCAGCATGCAGATTATCTGCCCCCCTCCTTCCCTCTTTCCCTACTCGCTGCGTCCACAGGGCTATGTGTGACATGGGCGGTGATTGCTGCGGCTGGCCCCTCCCCTGGCCGTCTGTCACTCGGATACATAATGGGACGGCTGAGTCTCGTAGGCGCAGATCCGCCCACATAGAGAAAGTCACTGCTTTCCCTCTACGTACTCGCCCGGTTGCCCCCGCCCTCCCGCCCTGCACGCTGTATTAGCACAGCGAGACACGGAGCGGGCGGAGACGTGCTGTGATCGGCTCCTCCCCCAGCTCCATGTGCTGAGGATATTGGATGACCGAAGCACATGATCCAGGTCCCTCGCCGCCCAGAGAGATAGCTAGTCTCTCTGTAAACCCGCCCCCACATACATCAGCGCGTTCCTGTGCTCAGGACGCGCTTGATTGAGACGCACATGGGGAAGTATTTAGCTGCAGTCCTCAGCTGGAGACAGTGCACCGGAGCCAGGTCCCAGGACATACACACACTCCAACTACCAAAAGTAAGTACAAGGCTACTTTCATAGAGGGGGTATTATACCCCCATCTAACACTGGATGATTGAACATAGACACTAACGATTTGATGTTTGTTTGCCATCACTTTTCCAGGCTCACTTGAAGGTTATCCCCGCTGACTGGTAACTGATATATTACCAGCCTCCTGCATTGTCCTCCTTACCTGGCCATTACTGTGAGCATTTCCTGGTTTACAGGACTTCTATGTCCTGGGACCCACTATCACCCCTTTAACTTTTAAAGGCCCTATTGGGCATACAGGTATGGAGATTTTGTTAGATTCTCCACTACCTTTTCACGGGAATTGGATTTTAGGTTCCTTTCTTGGCACTACTGTATTTTTCAACTATACACTGGGTGGAATTCTCAGTCATTTTGAGCTTGCCTGACTTTTTCATTATATCTGTATTGGCACTTTCTAGCCTAGACCTTCTAGCATGGATCTTGATGGTGTTTTATTTCCTTTTTCCACTCCCCTCCCTCCCCTTCATCCATAGTTTTCTTTCATTTTGTTCCCTCACCTGCTTTCTTTCCCTCTTATTTCTTCTCCCCTTCTCTTCCTCCCCCCGTCCCCCCCTCTCCCCCCCTTTTCTTCCAATTCCTCCCCATATCTTCCCCTCCCCTCGGTCCCTTTCCCCCCCCCCTTCCCTGTGCCCATTTCCTATTCAAATATTCCTCTTTACCTTCCCCTGGCTTTCCATTCCCCTCTCCCCCACTCCACCCCCCCCTTCCTCCCCCCCCCCCATTTCCTTCCTTCCTTTCGCTTTCTTCTTTTCCTCACATACCACTCACTTTTAGCTTGGGTGGTATTTACTATGCTTTTTTTTAGCACACTTCGTATATGCACTACTTGTTTTTTATAAGTAATTTTTTATAAGTAATTTTTTGGACCGTATCTGGACCTAACTCTCTTTTTAGGTCACAGTCTTTAATACACGTTATCTTTTCGTCAGTTCTGCCTTTTTTTTTTTTTTTTTCCACCTGTGTCTTCCCTCTTTTTCCCTCTCTCACCTACTTTTGCACTTTTTCGGTCCACATCACTGCATGCATTCTGCATCTGCAGAAGCTCCTTCACAACTGATATCTCTTTTATATATTCTTTATATATATACATTCAACTTACCATATATTGTTGTATTATCCAGGTCTGTTCTATTAGACTTGGTCATAGTTCATACGCACTTATCGTTCAACTGGGACCCGCTCTCTGGGAACAAGAGACTTTGTGCCTCTAGGTATGAGACATGTTTGGACATAAAATCCACTTGGATATTACAGTATGTACCGGGCAGTCTTTTTACACAAAAGACCCCCGTTATTAATAACAAATTGTGTTGTTTTTAAATACCTGATGTTTGTTTTATGTTGTGTTTTTAGACCGTCTCCTGACGAAGCGAAAGCGAAACTAGTCGAGACTCGAGACTTATGGTCTCATGATTTCAATTGGTTCACCGATATTTACCCCGTCTGCTAAATGGGGATTGCACAACCGGTGACCTGATTGTGGTCAAGTTTGTATTTTTTGTAATGTTTATATGTTTTGTAATTTTATTCTTGTCTTTAATGTTTATTTGTTAATAAATGCTTTCACAAATATGAATTATTCAGGTATCTAAACCTAATTATTAAGTACCGGTATAGTCCTCCCTGCCCGCATTGCTTCATTGGAGTCTCGAGGTTAGTTGGGGAATCCTTGAGACCCCTCTATTTTTCTATTAAATTAGGACGATGGTACACCCCCTATCTACTTTTACTATCAAAAAAATAAAAAGGTTTTGATCATATTCAACTCCAGAACTGCGCGCGCTCCTCTATTTCCCCTGGTGCGCGCGCATCTGTTGTTATTTTGCGGCCAGCACGGATGACATCACTCGGCAGCGCCGAGGTGATTGTCGGTCTGTGGCGGGACTGGGAGCTATTTATAGACCCCAGGCCACACATGTGATTCCAAGCCTCCTGGGAGGCACATGGATAACCGGCACCTGCTGCTAGCATATTCCGTTGGTAAGACCATTATCTATCTACCTACTCGTTCCTTATATCTATATTTTTGTGCGGCTAATATTCTGGGCTTACAAGTTCTTCTTTTTTATTATTTATATTTCAGTGACTGGCTTATTTTGGCAATTTCTTGCCTTTGTTCCCCTGAATCTTTCTAAGGATCTGACTAGTGTTATCCAAACACTAAAATCAACATTGGCTAAATATAGCCTTATTACCTGCAGACTTTAATTCCCATATGTAAATTTTCTTCAAACATTGGGTAAGCATCAGGCTTCCTTTGACTACTACTTGCAATATGGCCATTTTATTTTCTAGCAATGTTCTGATCCTATGCATATGTTTTTTGATCTATTCCTTGTTACAGCCCTGTCGCCCTTCTATGCTACTCAATTACGTTGGGGTTACAAGTTTAACTCTTTGCTAGCTCTTGCTGCACAGCTCTCTATTCAGAGAGCACTACGTTTAGTTATTCATGAGCTAATTTTTTCCTGTATTGATCTGCCCCTTCATTAAGGTAAGCAGCATTGCTTCAACTCTATTCAACTTTACTTACTAGCAGACCCTTTCTTTACTATGCTTCTTGTCTCCTTCGTATTGGAATCTTTGGGACTTTGTCTGGGCATCTCTTTTGTTGTGTGTGGACTTTTCCACAATTATTTGGTATTTAGGGGTGACACCTTTCCGTCCTTTTCTTCACCAAATTGCACGTTATATGAGCACTCTAGATTTTCGAATATTTATACAGTTTGTTGTACATATCTCTTTTGTTAAAAAACAATATACTATATATTCATGTTTGTGTCTCCATCAATACAGCACATTGATCTTATTAGGTCTTTTGAGGAAGCGCTTATTTACAGCGCGAAACATGTCGGGACTCCGATCAACCCAGCGCAAGTGTTAAGATCTCCAGTTGCTGAAGACTTTTTCCAGAAGCTATCTTATCTATTTATGGTTTAAAGTGTTAGTCCGTATTAGGACGTCATCTAGCTTATCCAATCTAGTACTGTCTACTTTGGTTGCTACTGTATTATAACCATATACAATCTTCTATTAATAAGCTACTTCAATCACTGTGAACGCTGTGTTAATCAGATATTATGTGTATTTTTTGGAGAATTTTTTTTTAAAGTATATATTTTTGTAATAAATATTTTTTATATAAAGTTACCGTTTGGTGGCGACTCCTATCTTTACCAACCTATCATGCCGATAAAGTCCATGACTAGCCCCTAAGTCATTTTTTCTTTATAAACAAACTCTTTCTGACACATTGTTCTAATGAGCAACATTATTTAAATAAATACATTTTGAATACTTTTGATACTTACGTGTTGACTAATTTAGTCTTATACTCTAGCCCGCCTCACACACTTAAAGTTCCACCGAGGAAACACACCCCTTTGGGGGTATAGCAATTGGCTTATTTAGGGATGTGTTGAGACGTCGGGCTCTTTTGCAATTTTTTGCATCTACAGGTAGAGAACACCGATACTTCCTTTTGACTGTAAAAAATGTGACACCTGGGAAATTCCTTTTTCTTTAACCACTTCCATACAGGGCACTTATACACCTTCCCGCCCAGACCAATTTTTAGCTTTCAGCGCTGTTGCACTTTGATTGACAATTGCGCGGTCATGCTACACTGTACCCAAAATAAATTTTTATAATTTTGTACCCACAAATAGAGATTTCTTTTGGTGGTATTTGATCACCTCTGGGATATTTATTTTCTGCAAAAAAAAAAAAAAAATTAACCGAAAATTTACAATGTTATAAAACATTGTAAATAAGTACGTTTTCTCCTTCACTGATGGGCACTGATGGTACTGCACTGACGGGCACTGATAAGGCGGCACTGATGGGCACCGATGAGGTGGCACTGATGTGGTGGCATTGATGGGTACTAATATGCGGCACTGATGGGCGGCATCTCTCAAAGATTCACAGAATTCTTGATACCAGATGACCCTGCTTTTTTTCTGCTCTATTTTTCACAGATTCCGGTGCAGATCTATAAAAGATTGGTGTTATGTCACCTAATTAATGCAGCTAAAATGGGGGTGACCTTAAGGTGGAGGGATCCTAGACCACCCTCAATTGCAGGTTGGCTCAACAGAGTACGAGACATAGGAGCCATGGAGGACTTAGTCCTCTCAGCTCAAAATAAAAGAGAACAATATATTCAAACATGGACAGGATAGTACTTATTTATGTATTCGGAAGAGGGAAAGAGGATGTCAGAAGAGATAGGCAAGGAGTGAGGAGTGGAGATACCCCAGTACGAGATGCGTACCTGCACGGGAGGCTAAATTGAACCCTGACCCATCCATCTCTTCTTGGGGAAAAGGGGGGGTAGGGAGGGCGGGGGAGGAAGGAAAAGGGGAAGGAGGAATAGAGAAATCCTGGACAGATACCCTTCACCTTAAAGATTAATATAAAAGTGGAAAGAGAAATAAAGGTAAACATAGGTGAACATAGGGCCAAATCCACAAAGCAGATGCGCCGCCTTAACTCGAGATTTCTAATTTTACACCGCGCGTATATTTGCGCCCGATCCTCAAAACGAAAAATCCGTTTTTTCCGTCCTACCTAAAATAATTACACCGGCGCATCCTCTGACGCAAATTACGCTAGTCACGCCGCTTTTTTTGATAGGCAAAGATGCAAATGAGGGAGATAGGGCGATCCACAAAATTAAGTGTGTGCGTCATAGATTACGCCCTGTGCGCCGTAGATTACGCCCTGTGTGCACCTGTTAGTTTCCTGGAGCAAAATTAGACTTTATAAAAGCAGCCCTAATTTTACACCTGCCGTGTAAAGGTCTGCTGAAGCAACAGCATTGAGCAAGAGCTGACAACACATCTTTGCTGGACTTCAATCTGACTGCCAAAATGCCCGGCCCATCCATGATTCTAACGGCACTCACTACTTTACAGGCGCAAAGAAGGAGGAGGGCACAGAGGAGGAGGAGGAGGGCACAGGAGAGGGTATACCGCCCACGCCAAGATCTCTTTGGCATGACTGCTTCTGAGGTCTATGGCAACTTCCGCTTTAACCAGGAAGCCATCCTGGAATTAACCCGAATCCTGCAGGATGATCTCACCACCCCAACCCAACGATCCCATGCCCTGCCACCTCACATCAAAGTAATGGAAACCCTGCATTTTCTTGCCACTGGGTCTTTCCAAAGAACATGTGGAGGTCTGGCTGGGATGGTACAGTCCTCGATGAGCAGGTGTGTCCATCAAGTAGTCCCTGCAATACTAAGACGCATAGGCAATCAATTTCAAAAGCCCACCCAGGAGGACCAGCGATTGAAGACCATGGCGGACTTTTATAACATTGCTGGGTTCCCACGGACCATCGGGGCCATTGACTGTACCCATGTGGCACTACAGCCCCCCCATGAGACAGAGCACCTGTTCCGGAATCGCAAAAACTGGCATTCCATAAATGTCCAGGTGATTGTAGATGCCCATGGCCTCATCTGGCACGTCTGTGCCAAATTTCCTGGTTCGTGCCATGACAGCTATTTGTAATCAGAGTCTTCAAGTCTTCGAGTAAGGGATGCGATAACCCTAATAACCAATGGCCTGGATTGTGCCCATTTGGCCCGCCGTAGGTACGCCTGAAAGTGGGCATACCCTGAATAAGAAAAGTTAAATGAGAATATGAAAAAGCTGAGGGAATGGGTGGGTGGGACCCAGAAATCTACGGCGACCCAGCCCTGACAGGGAGGGAGTCTTAAATAGCCTCAGACTCCTCCCACAAATACAGGCTGGCCTGCGGCCAGCCTTCTTACTTGTAATCAGAGTCTTCAAGTCTTCGAGTAAGGGATGCGATAACCCTAATAACCAATGGCCTGGATTGTGCCCATTTGGCCCGCCGTAGGTACGCCTGAAAGTGGGCAAAAGACCCATATTTAGGTGGAGAGGGGTAGATGAGTGACCAAGAAGTAAAGCAGCACGCACCCGGATGGCAACCGTAAGCATACCTGATAAGAAGCCGTTGTGACCGGAGAAGCTACTGCCTCATGACCTGTGAAAGAAGGAAGCCCCTGCCGAACGCGTGAAGCAGCCCCTGAACTCGACCAATGCCCCGAGAAAGATTGATTCGAGCCTGCTGCCTGCGACAAGCCAGCCGAAAGCCTAAAGCGTTGATGATACGAGGATACTAGGGGGCAACTGAACCAGAACTGGCCCGAGACGCCCCTGCGACCATGCCTAACAATGAATACTACAACCGGACGCCAGACTTAGCTCCGTGAGGAAACCCCCCCAACCCCTGACCTACCCATACTTGATATGGAAAGTGAGCGGGTGAGTAGCAAAAATTGACAACTGACAGGAAGTGCTGGATACCTGATGGATAAGTTGACGTGGCAGAAGGACGAGGCCCATGCGCTGCGCAGCCACAACCTAACATGTTCCATGTCGACACACGAAACCCGTTCCTACCTGATAGACTTGGCTGCAAGTACCCATCGAAGGGACGTCAGAGAATCTGAGATGGGAGAATCCACCACCACCTCCGACAAGGAACACCCATGGCTCAGACATAACTAAAAGGACTGATAGCCCGGACCCAAAGGGATGATGACATGGCCGGCAGAAATGGAAGAGCAGGAACTGGTGGTGCGCAGACACAACCTAGACAAGACAGAAAACAGACATGCAACCACAACACCCAATGAGCCTACCTATATATGATCAGAACATCAAGACCGCTGCGCATAAATAAACCCGATGACACCCCAACCCAGTGTGACTGGCATGTGAGCCTGAGTAACCTGCCGCGCAGAGACAGGCAATTTAACTGAACACTCAAGGCTAGTGTACCCACGGATGGTGGTAGGCAATCGTATAGGTGTATGAATGAACGTGCACGTATGACGTATGGTATACAGGCGAGAAGATTGTGGTCAACAATCAATTAAAAACGAAAACCTCAGCCCGTAAGAATCTGAAGACGTGACAGATCCTGAGATGTGAGCACTAGCTAATCAACCCAGATGCAACGTGGACAACGTACAATGAGACATGGTCATCACGGAGATGACAACACCAAGACAAACAAACAAACACAGACAGGAATCGTGGGGCAGCAACGCTAACACAGAAATCGTGGGGGCAGAAATGCTATGACAGAAATTAAGGGGAACAGAAATCGTGGGGGCAACGGTAATGCTGAGACTGAAAACTTATAGCAAAACCTGGGGCAGAAATGGTACGGGAGACCCGCTGAACCTGAATACTGAATCATAAATATATAGGACAAAAATAAAAACAAAACCCTGGGGCAAACCTGGTATGAGAGCGACACTGAGCCTGAAATGCTGAGACAGAAAACACGACAGACAGAAATAAGACAAAACGTGGGGGACGTAGTGCCCAGACAGAAAAACGTGAGGGCCGCCGTGCCCAAACAGAAAATGTGGGGCCGCCGTGCCCAAACAAACAGCGCGGGTGGCCGCCGTGCCCAGACAGAAAGCGTGGGGGCAGGGACGCCATGATAGTAAACCTGGGGCATAACCGCCATAACAGCAAACCTGGGGCAGAAACCCTATGACCGAGAACCTGGGGCAGAAACCCTATGACCGAGAACCTGGGGCAGAAACCCTATGACCGAGAACCTGGGGCAGACGTAACGACAGAACCTGAGGCAGAATGGTCTGACAGAAACCCCAGCCTGGAACGCTGAGACAAAATCTCCAAAAACTCATGATACTATAGCTATGTAACATTTGAGCGACTACCATGAGAAACGTAACGTATGCGGACACATACCATGAGCCACGTGAAAGCATGAGACACATCATTGCAAGATACAACCACCATGAGAAACGACATCGCATGAGAAAACCCATGAGAAACGCCATCGCATGAGAAACGCCATCGCATGAGAAACGCCATCGCATGAGAAACGCCATTGCATGAGAAAAACCCCGAAACACTTCACCGCATGAGAAACGACATTGCATGAGAACATGCATGGTACTAGAAACGTAACCACTTGAACATAACTAGTATGAGCAACGTAGTCGCATGATGAGCAACGTAGTCGCCTGAGCCACATGGTCGTATGAGAAAACAGTCGTGAAACATAGTCGCATGAGAAACATTCGCATGAAAACCTAATCGCATGAGAACATAGTCGCATGAGAAACATAGTCGCATGAGAAACATAGCCGCATGAGAAACATAGCCGCATGAGAAACATAGCCGCATGAGAAACATAGTCGCATGAGAACACGTAGTCGCATGACCAACAGTCGCATGAGAAACATAGTCGCATGAGAAACATAGTCGCATGAGAAAACGTAGTCGCATGAGAACACGTAGTCGCATGACCAACAGTCGCATGAGAAACATAGTCGCATGAGAAACATAGTCGCATGAGAAACATGTCGCATGAGAAACATAGTCGCATGAGAAACATAGTCGCATGAGAAAACGTAGTCGCATGAGCAACAGTCGCATGAGAACATAGCCGCATGAGAACAATCGCATGAGAAAACGTAGTCGCATGAGAACATAGTCGCATGAGAACCAATCGCATGAGAAAACGTAGTCGCATGAGAAACAATCACATGAGAAAACAGTCGCATGAGCAACAGTCGCATGAGAAAACGTAGTTGCATGAGCAACAGTCACATGAGCAACGTAGTTGCATGAGCAACAGTCACATGAGCAACATAGTCGCATGAGAAACATATTCGCATGAGAAACAGTCGCATGAGAAACAGTCGCATGAGCAACATAGTCGCATGAACAACATAGTCGCATGAGAACACGTAGTCGCATGAGAACACGTAGTCGCATGAGAACACGTAGTCGCATGAGAAACAGTCGCATGAGCAACATAGTCGCATGAGAACACGTAGTCGTATGAGAAACATAGTCGCATGAGAAACAGTCGCATGAGCAACATAGTCGCATGAGCAACATCGTCACATGAGAACACGTAGTCGTATGAGAAACATAGTCGCATGAGCAACATAGTCGCATGAGCAACATAGTCGCATGAGAAAACGTAGTTGCATGAGAAAACGTAGTCGCATGAGAAAACGTAGTCGCATGAGCAACAGTCGCATGAGCAACATAGTCGCATGAGAACACGTAGTCGCATGAGCAATAGTCGCATGAGAAACATAGTCGCATGAGAAACATAGTCGCATGAGCAACACGGTCGCATGAGACACACGGTCGCATGAGACACACGGTCGCATGAGAAACACGGTCGCATGAGAAACAGTCGCATGAGAAACAGTCGCATGAGAACACGGTCGCATGAGAAACAGTCGCATGAGAACACGGTCGCATGAGAACACGGTCGCATGAGAAACAGTCGCATGAGAAACAGTCGCATGAGAAACAGTCGCATGAGAAACGGTCGCATGAGAACACGGTCGCATGAGAACACGGTCGCATGAGAACACGGTCACATGAGAACACGGTCGCATGAGAAACAGTCGCATGAGAAACAGTCGCATGAGAACACGGTTGCATGATTGACAGTCGCATGAACCCATAAACGTATGAGAAACAAACAGTTTGTATTACCTCTATTGTAGCCTAGAGACACATTAGGACACTTGGAAACATAACTAAGCCGCTGGGAGAAGTGGATGGAAGCTGCACCCCCCCCCCCATGCAACCAGCGTGGTGGATGGATGGAAGCTGCGTCCCCTCCCCCCCCCCCTGAACCAGCGTGAGTCCTGGGAGGAGGAGTGAGAGGACCAACGAGCAGCCATGCCGCAGTTGCCGGCGTGAACCCGAAGGCGATAAGTGAGTGGGGGTTGGAAGAGGGGACACCTGCAAGGACCAGGAGACATGCGGGAACCCCTCATCTGAGAACCGAGCCCCCCCCCCCTATGGACCCGGTGTGAGAACCGGACCGTGAGCGGCTCCCCCCTCCCCTTGAAACACCATGTGCGGACGGAAATAGCGGCGGGCCGTCGGGTCTCCATGCTGCCAGCGTGAGGGGAACCTCCATTAGCCCCCAGCTGCCGACCTGTAGCTCCACATGGAAACCGGAAATGGCTCGGTCCCCATGACAATGCCACACAAACAATGTAACCCGGAGGAGTGGTAAGGAGGTTGGATGGCCCCCCTCGTGTAGTAAATGACAGCGCTCAGAACCCGCAGATAGCCCAGGGTGGAAGGCGGCTCCCGCTCCCCCATACCGCCTGGTAGACGCCCAGGGAGAAGCTAGTGGGTCAGCACACACGTGGAGCCGCCATGAGCAGGCGGACGACCCCTCCCTCCTCCAAATCCGACGCTGAATGGCATCTGCTGATGTTGACATGACACGCCCCCCCTCCTCCCCAGAAATCTACGGCGACCCAGCCCTCACAGGGAGGGAGTCTTAAATAGCCTCAGACTCCTCCCACAAATACAGGCTGGCCTGCGGCCAGCCTTCTTACATATTCCGGCAGACCAACATATCTCAAGATTTGAAGATGAACCTGTATGGAGACAGCTGGCTGATTGGTGAGTGACATGGGTGTCAGGTATGTCCCCCCCCCATGATGCAGACATCACAAGGGGCACATGCATGACTAACATCCTCCTGTCTTTTCCCTTACAGGTGACTCTGGATATGCCCTGGGACCACATATGATGACCCCATTCAGGAACCCCCAAACCCCAGGAGAGCAACGCTACAACGACGCTCACATTCGCACCCGGGCAGTTGTGGAGCGCACATTTGGGCTGCTGAAGTCCAGCTTCAGATGCCTGGACAAGACTGGGGGTACACTGTTGTATTCCCCAGACTTTGTGTGCCAACTAATCGGTGCTTGTTGTATTCTTCACAACTTTGCCATGAGAAGGGGACTGGAGATTAACTTACGTGTTGACCTGACCCCCCACCCAGGCAATCCCCCCTAACCCACTCTACCCGGTCTACTGAGGGCACAGCAGCCAGGAGACGCCTCGCAGAAGGCATCTTTTCACAGTAAACGCACATGAATAATGTCACAATGAAAATGTTGCTTTGCACAGTAAACGCACATGAATTATGTCACATTGAGAATGTTTTTTTTCACTGGAAACACACATTAATTATGTCACAATGAGAATGCATGAATGCACACCACTGTGGTCCCTAGCACAGACACATCACATGCTCATCGAATTGGATTAGATCCAAATACCCCCCCCTTTGGTACTTGGGAGCAGTAACGCCACGCCACGGCTCCAATTATGTCACTGTGCATTCATACACCATTCAGGAACCTGGGATCACTTCTCCCTGGTCCTGGGGATCCCTTCTCCACCAAAACTAAGGGTGACACCCTTATTTTATCAGGAATGCCACCCCCCCACATTCACACATCATTCACACACATAAACCAAATCATAAGTACAGTATAATAAACAAAATCATAAAAATAAAAAAATTAAAAGTACCCCTGCAATTTAATTCCGGCGGCGAGTGCTCCGCCTGGGCTGCCCACGGGCACGGCCACGGGCACGGACAACTGGAGGATCTTCACGGGGGGGTGTGAGCAGGGGAGGGAGTATCTTCACGGGGGGTGTGTGAGCAGGGGAGGGAGTATCTTCATGGGGGGGGAGCAGGGGAGGGAGGAGCCTCCCCTGGTGTCTGACCTCAGGCTGGCCTGCCCTCCAAGGCCACTGCTATCCTGTTCAGACAGACAGTGATGGCAGCCGTATTGGCCTGGCCAGCCCGGGTGTTGTCCTGCACAGCCCGGGTGTTGTCCTGCACAGCCCGGGTGAGGGCAGTCACCTCCTGGGCCACGCCTGTTGTGGCGGTATGCAGGGACCACAAACAGGTGATGACCCCCAATGAATTGGTGGCCACATCACTGAGTGACTCCCTCATTACATTCAGGCTGTGCTCCATCTTGGTCATAGTTTTTTTGATGTCACCCAGACTGCGGGTCTGCTGGGCATTTTCCCTCAGCAGACTGGCCGGCAGACGCTCAGACACCCCCCTGGTCTCCTTGGTCGCCATCCTGCCTGCCACTGAGGCTTGTGGCCTGGGAGGAGGGGATAGAGTGACCCTTGTGGGTTGTAGCCTGTCTGTTTGGCCACTCCCCTCCCCTGGGGACTCCTCAGCAGCCTCCTGTCTTTGGGGTGGTGCAGCAGCCTGGCCTGATGGGCCAGCAATCTCCTGGTCATCTGTGGAGGACACCAAACAATCACAGGTTTGAGGATCCACACACTTGGCATATCTTCCCTTCCCCCACCCACACATGCTAATCACCAAATAGAAAAACAAAAACCTTACCTGGCCTCACAGGAACATCAGACTGATAACCAGGCAGGCCCACCACCTGCTCTGGCTCAAAACACTGGGCCACTGCCCATTCCTCCTCAGTCAGCCGGATGGGGCATGGTCCCCCTCCTCCAGTGCCCCTCCTATGGGCAGTGATCTTTGCCACCTTATTGCGGACCACGCTCCTCAGATCATTGATCTTTTTCTTGATGCCAGCGGGGGTCCTCGTCTCCCCCCCCCCGCCGCATTTATGTGATCCGTAATTTTAGCATATATCCTCTTCCTTTGGGCCGGGGAGGTGTTCCGGCTAACAGGCCCATGTAAATATCTTCCATATTGGATGATATACCTGGCAAGGATTTGCTTTTCAACATGAGAAAAATTCAGCTTCCTGCGTTTGGGGGCCATCACAGACACCACCCAGCAACAAGAAAACAAACAGGACAAACACACAAAAATACACACACAACAAACACACAAAAATACACACACAAGCAGACAGCTACTACAAAGTCAAAAACAAACACACAAAAAAACAAACACAAAATCCAAGCAGAAAAAAAAAAATAAACACTTAGCAGAAACAATCAAACAAAAAATACACTTATCAGAAACAATCAAACAAAAAATACACTTATCAGAAACAAACAACAACTACTATCTAATACTCCTCCAACACTTCTCTATCACACACAACTTACCAACAAACACTGACAAACTAAGAGCAGAAGCAAATTGCTCATGGAAGGGAACACAGGGAAATACTTTTGCAAGGGAAGTGTCTTTGACTGGGCTATTTAAGCACAGGGCGATCCTCAAACTAAGTACACTTGGCCTTTTACCTATCTCACTGATTGCGCCCAGCAAAGTTCTGCACATGCGCAGTGAGCAGCAGATTCGTGCATGCATGCGCAGTATGGCCGGCCCTTCATTTGCATGGGGTCACGGCTCATTACAATGAAGCACGCCCACTTCCTTCCCACGTGCCATAACCCCGCCTTACGCCTCAGAATTTAAGTTACGGCTGGCGCAATTTTGTGCGCAAATGCGCTGTGGATACGGCACTTACGACACCAACTTAGGGCGCCGTAACTTAAATGACATAAGTTTTCAGAAACTTAATTTGCGCCGCTGGCTGTGGATTTGGCCCATATATTCTGAAATAGGAGAGAGCATTATGTTAATCTAGGGTTACTTATAATTGGGGAAGATAGATGTGTATGTATGTATATATATATATATATATATATATATATATATATATATATATATATATATATTGATGTATTTTCCTTTTTTTTCATTCTGTATTGTTTCCTGGGTAATTCCTCCTTTTTGGATATAAAAATAAAAGATATAAATTTGAAAAAAAAAGAACCTTTAGTTCAACCGAAAGATCCCAGGTCGGGAAGGAAGGTTTTCTGGGGGGCCTTAACTTTAGGCAGGCCCTCTGTAACTGGATGATGAGAGGCTCTTGTGCCCACTTAACTCCTGTCATGGCAGATAAGGCTGATACGTGAACTTTCAATGGCCTTTCTCTAGGCCTAACTGGAGAAACTCAAGGATTTGAGCAACTGTTGGAGATGATGGGTTCCAGGTTTGTTGCTGTGCGACTGAGAGAAACTTCTCCCAGATCCTTTTATAGGTACTGTTGGTGGTGCACCTTCTGGCTTGAAGAAGAGTCTCTATCACTTTCTGAGAACAACCTTGGTCTAAGAACCTAGTCCTTTCAATCTCCAGGCCTTTAGGTGCATCCTTTCCAGGGATGGATGAAGGAGTTGTCCCTGGGAGAGTAGGTCCGCTGCTGGTGGAAGCAGCAATGGCCTCTCTGTATTCAGCTGGAGGAGAGTTGTGAACCATGGCCGCCTCGGTAAATAGGGAAGGGCTGCTATTATTGTAGATGTTGATTTCTAGAGTCTGAGAAGTCTTGGTATGAGAGGTGTCAGTGGAAAGATGTAACCCAGATGGAAGTTCCAGGCATGCTGTAGGCAGTCCGTCCCCTCCACTGATGGGAAGGGGGATCTTGTCAGATACCTCTGGCACTTCGCGTTGTCTGGTGTTGCTGCTAGGTCTATATTCGGCATGCCCCACGTTTTGGTTATAAGGGAGAAGGCTTGGTGGCTCAGAGCCCATTCGTTGTTGGAAACAAATCTTCTGCTTTGCGTGTCGGCCAGCTGGTTCTGGGCTCCTGGTACATACATCGCCCTTAGCCCCGATAGATTCAACTGAGCCCATTCGAGAACTGGGTGGACTTCCTGCATCATGGGTAAGGATGAGCCGAACACCCCCCTGTTCGGTTCAAATCAGAACTTGCGAACACACCAAATGTTCGTGTGAACTTTAGAACCCCGTTAAAGTCTATGGGAGTCGAACATTTGAAATCTAAAGTGTTAATTTTAAAGGCTAATATGCAAGTTATTGTCCTAAAAAGTGTTTGGGGACCTGGGTCCTGTCCCAGGAAACATGTATCAATGCAAAAAAAGTTTTAAAAACGGCCGTTTTTTCACGTGCAGTGAATTTAATAATGCTAAAAGTGAAACAATAAAAGTGTAATATTACTTTAAATTTCGTACCTAGGGGGGGTGCAAAGTCAGCATGTGAAAAAGTGCATGTTTCCCGTACATAGAACTGTCCCTGCACAAAGTGTCATTTCTGAAAGAAAAAAAGGCATTTAAAACCGGCTTTGCGGCTCTAATGAATTGTCGGCTCTGGCAATTACAGAGATGATTCGTTCATAAAGAAAAAAAAATGTGTGGGGGTTCCCCCAAATTAAATTACCAGGCCCTTCAGGTCTGGAATGGATATTAAGGGGAACCCCGCCTTAAAAAAAAAAAATGACGTAGGGTTCCCCGCAAATATCCATACCAGGCCCTTCAGGTCTGGTGTGGATTTTAAGGGGAACTCCACCCCAAATAAAAAAAAATGGCGTGGAGTCCCCCTAAAAATCCACACCAGACCCTTATCCGAGCACGTTAACCTGGCCGGCCGCAGAAAAGAGGGCGGGACAAAGTGCGCCCCCCCTCTCCTGAACCGCACCAGGCCACATGCCCTCAACATGGGGAGGATGTCCCCATGTTGATGGGGACAAGGGCCTCATCCCCACAACCCTTGCCCAGTGGTTGTGGGGGTCTGCGGGCGGGGGGCTCATCAGAATCTGGAAGACCCCTTTAACAAAGGGGACCCCCAGATCCTGGCCCCCCCTATGTGAATTGGTAATTGGGTACACTGTACCTCTACCATTTCACGAAGGAAGTGTAAATAGTTTAAAAAAAACACACAGACACTGTAGAAAAAAATCCTTTATTAATAAAAAAATAATAATCCAGCGATGTGAATCCACTGTCTCCTATGCAGCGATGGATGATCTCTCCAGCGACGGATGATCAGCGGTCCAGTCCAGCGATGAGAAGATCCATCCGTCCAGAGCGCAGCAGGCAAGCTCCACTCTCCGCTGGACATAGCCCAGCGGTATGACGCGCTGGAGCTGTGACATTTCTTATATAGGGGAAGCGGCCACCCGTCACGTGACCCCGCCCCCTCTGACGCACCCTCGTACGTCACTGGGAAAGCCTGGTCTTTCAGGGTCTTTCCCAGTGACATACGAGGGTGCAGCTCCAGCGCGTCATTCCACTGGGCTGTGTGCAGCGGAGAGTGGAGCTCCCCTGCTGCGCTCTGAACGGATGGATCTTCTGCATCGCTGGACCGGACCGCTGATCATCCATCGCTGGAGAGATCATCCATCGCTGGAGAGATCATCCATCGCTGGATAGGAGACAGTGGATTCACATCGCTGGATTTTTATTTATTTTTTATTAATAAAGGATTTTTTTCTACGGTGTCTGTGTGTTTTTTTTTAACTATTTACACTTCCTTCGTGAAATGGTAGAGGTACAGTGTACCCCATTACCAATTCACATAGGGGGGGCAGGATCTGGGGGTCCCCTTTGTTAAAGGGGTCTTCCAGATTCTGATAAGCCCCCCGCCCGCAGACCCCCACAACCACTGGGCAAGGGTTGTGGGGATGAGGCCCTTGTCCCCATCAACATGGGGACATCCTCCCCATGTTGAGGGCATGTGGCCTGGTGCGGTTCAGGAGAGGGGGGGCGCACTTTGTCCCGCCCTCTTTTCTGCGGCCGGCCAGGTTAACATGCTCGAATAAGGGTCTGGTGTGGATTTTTAGGGGGACTCCACTCCATTTTTTTTAATTTGGGGTGGAGTTCCCCTTAAAATCCACACCAGACCTGAAGGGCCTGGTATGGATATTTGCAGGGAACCCTACGTCATTTTTCTTTTACGGCGGGGTTCCCCTTAATATCCATTCCAGACCGGAAGGGCCTGGTAATTTAATTTGGGGGAACCCCCACACATTTTTTTTCTTTATGAATAAATCATCTCTGTAATTCCCAGAGCCGACAATTCATTAGTGCCGCAAAGCCGGTTTTAAATGCCTTTTTTTCTTTCAGAAATTACACTTTGTGCAGGGACAGTCCTATGAACGGGAAACATGCGCTTTTTCACATGCTGACTTTACACCCCCCCTAGGTATGACATTTTTAAGTAATATTACACTTTTATTGTTTCGCATTATTAAATTCACTGCTCCTGAAAAAACGCCCGTTTATAAAACTTTTTTTGCATTGATACATGTTTCCTGGGACCCAGGTCCCCAAACACTTTTTAGGACAATAAATTGCATATTAGCCTTTCAAATTAACACTTTAGATTTCTCCCATAGACTTTAACAGGGTGTTCCACGGCTTTTCGAATTTGCCGCGAACACCCCTAATTGTTATTCGCCGAACAGGCAATGTTCAAGTTGAACATGAGTTCGACTTGAACTCAAAGCTCATCCCTAATCATGGGATAGAGTGAATCCAGAGCTAAGGTTTAGGAACTGGAAATGGACCTCATAACCAAACAAGGCTTTTTAGGTTTGATTTTCAAAGGTTCTTCAAGTTTTGTAATTCAAGCAAGCTATGTTTAAGACAGCAGCTATGCGCCAGCCGGGACTCAAACCCAGGTCGCAAGAATGGGAATCTTGCATGATACCCCTACACTACTGGCGCCATCTGTGTTCTCTGGACTAAGCTCAAGTCCTGATGCCTCAATATCCAGACCTTTCTCTATAAGGTAGCATTCCCTTAAATGTAAAGTTTTAATTGAATGCAATTTCTGATGAAAACATAGGGAAGTTGCTCTTTTCAATGCTGTGAATCATGACCAGATGCATGGGTTTTTGCAAACCAGCTAGTGCATTCCGGGACGGAATTTCAAAGTTTCACAAATGAACCCTCTTTCTGGAGAGAATATTTGTAAATTGAATACCTTGCCGTTTATCTACTCAGCGGTCCTCTGGGTATCATTTACTTTTGCTCTAATGCATGGTCAGTTTCAGATCCTTCAGCCCTGTCAATTATTCCTGAGTTTAAGAGGCTTGATTTTTGTGCTAGACTGATTGCAATCCTATCGAGAAATATCTGGAAACCGGCATTGAAATTTAAGATGGATAGGGCATCTTTGATCTGTTCTTGAAACAACAATCTTCAAAAACTAAAAACAAAAAGTGGGATGTTAAGAATAAAAGGCGAATTGAGCAGCCGGGACCTCAATCCAAACAACTGGAATGGCACTCTTGCATGGCACCTCTAAAGTACTAGTTTCCCTTTGGTGTCTCCACACAAGCGCGTTGTTCGAAAGATTATTATCTTCTGGGAACAACCACACTTTGCAGTTTCCCAGGTTTACCTTTGGGTAACATTTCAGCCGAAAGATTTTCGGACTTAGAAATCATATACTCGGTCTTTGCAGTGACTCTAGCTGTATCCCCAGAAATGAGATTGTACATTCCTGCAAACATGTTGTCAGGCCTGATGTTAGGTTAAAGAATGAACAGCTTTTAAGGACGCAATTAAAGGAAGTGTATTTTTTTTAAGGCATATGGTTATATTTTTTCCCTTTGTGAAAGTCGTTTACAAATGCAATTGCTTCATGAACTGATGACGTTTTTTTATGGGGATAGAGTGAATCCAGAGCTAAGGTTTAGGAACTGGAAATCGACATTATAACCAAACACACACAAGGCTTTTTAGGTTTGATTTTCAAAGGTTCTTCAAGTTTTGTAATTCAAGCAAGCTATGTTTAAAACAGCAGCTATGCGCCAGCCGGGACTCGAACCCAGGTCGCAAGAATGGGAATCTTGCATGATACCCCTACACTACTGGCGCCTTCTGTGTTTTCCAGACTAAGCTCAAGTCCTGATGCCTCAATATCCAGACCTTTCTCTACAGGGTAGCATTCCCTTAAATGTAAAGTTTTAATTGAATGCAATTTCTGATGAAAACATAGGGAAGTTGCTCTTTTCAATGCTGTGAACCATGACCAGATGAATGGGTTTTTGCAAAACAGCTAGTGCATTCCGGGACGGAATTTCAAAGTTTCACAAATAAAACCCTCTTTCTGGAGAGAATATTTGTAAATTGAATACCTTGCCGTTTATCTACTCAGCGGTTCTCTGGGTATCGTTTACTTTTGCTCTAATGCATGCCCTTTGGTCAGTTTCAGATCCTTCAGCCCTGTCAATTATTCCTGAGTTTAAGAGGCTTGATTTTTGCGCTAGACTGATTGCAATCCTATCGAGAAATATCTGGAAACTGGCATTGAAATTTAAGATGGTTAGGGCATCTTTGATCTGTTCTTGAAACAACAATCTTCAAAAACTAAAAACAAAAAGTGGGATGTTAAGAATAAAAGGCCATTTGAGCAGCCGGGACTTCAATCCAAACGACTGGAATGGCACTCTTGCATGGCACCTCTAAAGTACTAGTTTCCCTTTGGTGTCTCCCCACAAGCGCGTTGTCTGAAAGATTATTATCTTCTGGAATCAATCACACTATGCAGTTTCCCAGGTTTACCTCTGGGTAACATTTCAGCCGAAATATTTTCGGACTTAGAAATCATATACTCGGTCTTTGCAGTGACTCTAGCCGTATCCCCAGAAATGAGATTGTACATTCCTGCAAACATGTTGTCAGGCATGATGTTAGGTTAAAGAATGAACAGCTTTTAAGGACGCAATTAAAGGAAGTGTATTTTTTTTAAAGCATATGGTTATATTTTTTCCCTTTGTGAAAGTCGTTTACAAATGCAATTGCTTCATGAACTGATGACGTTTTTTTATGGGGATAGACTGAATCCAGAGCTAAGGTTTAGGAACTGGAAATCGACATTATAACCAAACACACACAAGGCTTTTTAGGTTTGATTTTCAAAGGTTCTTCAAGTTTTGTAATTCAAGCAAGCTATGTTTAAAACAGCAGCTATGCGCCAGCCGGGACTCGAACCCGGGTCGCAAGAATGGGAATCTTGCATGATACCCCTACACTACTGGCGCCTTCTGTGTTTTCCAGACTAAGCTCAGATCCTGATGCCTCAATATCCAGACCTTTCTCTACAGGGTAGCATTCCCTTAAATGTAAAGTTTTAATTGAATGCAATTTCTGATGAAAACATAGGGAAGTTGCTCTTTTCAATGCTGTGAACCATGACCAGATACATGGGTTTTTGCAAAACAGCTAGTGCATTCCGGGACGGAATTTCAAAGTTTCACAAATAAAACCCTCTTTCTGGAGAGAATATTTGTAAATTGAATACCTTGCCGTTTATCTACTCAGCGGTTCTCTGGGTATTGTTTACTTTTGCTCTAATGCATGCCCTTTGGTCAGTTTCAGATCCTTCAGCCCTGTCAATTATTCCTGAGTTTAAGAGGCTTGATTTTTTGCGCTAGACTGATTGCAATCCTATCGAGAAATATCTGGAAACTGGCATTGAAATTTCAGATGGTTAGGGCATCTTTGATCTGTTCTTGAAACAACAATCTTCAAAAACTAAAAACAAAAAGTGGGATGTTAAGAATAAAAGGCCATTTGAGCAGCCGGGACTTCAATCCAAACGACTGGAATGGCACTCTTGCATGGCACCTCTAAAGTACTAGTTTCCCTTTGGTGTCTCCCCACAAGCGTGTTGTCTGAAAGATTATTATCTTCTGGAATCAATCACACTATGCAGTTTCCCAGGTTTACCTCTGGGTAACATTTCAGCCGAAATATTTTCGGACTTAGAAATCATATACTCGGTCTTTGCAGTGACTCTAGCCGTATCCCCAGAAATTAGATTGTACATTCCTGCAAACATGTTGTCAGGCCTGATGTTAGGTTAAAGAATGAACAGCTTTTAAGGACGCAATTAAAGAAAGTGTATTTTTTTTAAAGCATATGGTTATATTTTTTCCCTTTGTGAAAGTCGTTTACAAATGCAATTGCTTCATGAACTGATGACGTTTTTTTTATGGAGATAGAGTGAATCCAGAGCTAAGGTTTAGGAACTGGAAATCGACATTATAACCAAACACACACAAGGCTTTTTAGGTTTGATTTTCAAAGGTTCTTCAAGTTTTGTAATTCAAGCAAGCTATGTTTAAAACCGCAGCTATGCGCCAGCCGGGACTCGAACCCAGGTCGCAAGAATGGGAATCTTGCATGATACCCCTACACTACTGGCGCCTTCTGTGTTTTCCAGACTAAGCTCAGGTCCTGATGCCTCAATATCCAGACCTTTCTCTACAGGGTAGCATTCCCTTAAATGTAAAGTTTTAATTGAATGCAATTTCTGATGAAAACATAGGGTAGTTGCTCTTTTCAATGCTGTGAACCATGACCAGATGCATGGGTTTTTGCAAAACAGCTAGTGCATTCCGGGACGGAATTTCAAAGTTTCACAAATAAAACCCTCTTTCTGGAGAGAATATTTGTAAATTGAATACCTTGCCGTTTATCTACTCAGCGGTTCTCTGGGTATCGTTTACTTTTGCTCTAATGCATGCCCTTTGGTCAGTTTCAGATCCTTCAGCCCTGTCAATTATTCCTGAGTTTAAGAGGCTTGATTTTTGCGCTAGACTGATTGCAATCCTATCGAGAAATATCTGGAAACTGGCATTGAAATTTAAGATGGTTAGGGCATCTTTGATCTGTTCTTGAAACAACAATCTTCAAAAACTAAAAACAAAAAGTGGGATGTTAAGAATAAAAGGCCATTTGAGCAGCCGGGACTTCAATCCAAACGACTGGAATGGCACTCTTGCATGGCACCTCTAAAGTACTAGTTTCCCTTTGGTGTCTCCCCACAAGCGCGTTGTCTGAAAGATTATTATCTTCTGGAATCAATCACACTATGCAGTTTCCCAGGTTTACCTCTGGGTAACATTTCAGCCGAAATATTTTCGGACTTAGAAATCATATACTCGGTCTTTGCAGTGACTCTAGCCGTATCCCCAGAAATGAGATTGTACATTCCTGCAAACATGTTGTCAGGCCTGATGTTAGGTTAAAGAATGAACAGCTTTTAAGGACGCAATTAAAGGAAGTGTATTTTTTTTAAAGCATATGGTTATATTTTTTCCCTTTGTGAAAGTCGTTTACAAATGCAATTGCTTCATGAACTGATGACGTTTTTTTATGGGGATAGAGTGAATCCAGAGCTAAGGTTTAGGAACTGGAAATCGACATTATAACCAAACACACACAAGGCTTTTTAGGTTTGATTTTCAAAGGTTCTTCAAGTTTTGTAATTCAAGCAAGCTATGTTTAAAACAGCAGCTATGCGCCAGCCGGGACTCGAACCCGGGTCGCAAGAATGGGAATCTTGCATGATACCCCTACACTACTGGCGCCTTCTGTGTTTTCCAGACTAAGCTCAGATCCTGATGCCTCAATATCCAGACCTTTCTCTACAGGGTAGCATTCCCTTAAATGTAAAGTTTTAATTGAATGCAATTTCTGATGAAAACATAGGGAAGTTGCTCTTTTCAATGCTGTGAACCATGACCAGATACATGGGTTTTTGCAAAACAGCTAGTGCATTCCGGGACGGAATTTCAAAGTTTCACAAATAAAACCCTCTTTCTGGAGGGGCGTGGCTTAGCGGCGCGAGTGAATGGCTGCTTGATCCCGCAGCTCCGCAGAAAACCCAGCTACAGCGGCTATATAACCACCCCAAACAGGGTCGCAAGTGTTCCTCCTCACTCCCGCAACACACGGGGATCTTGACAGCGATGTCCAAGCGGAGGAAGGAGTTTAAACTTCCTCGGAAACTCACGGAGTATTATCCCCCCTCCAGCCTCCACAGCAGACAAGATGGCGCGGGCGGGACCCAGGATGACAGAGCGCGGCTCTCCCTCCTCCAGCCTGACCAGCCGTACCAGCTGCTCTCAGGGACGATCTCCCCCACAGGCAATAACGGTGAGTCCTCTCCCCCTAACTCACCCTCCACAGCCAGCCCTGCCAAATCAAGGCTGAGAACGGAAGGACCAGAGCACGGTCAGGGCAGCACAGCCTCCTGTCTCTTCTCTCTCCCTCAGCAACCATCCACGCTGGACTCATTCCCTGCTTCAGACCAGCCACTGTCAGAACAGACAATGAAGAATATGCTGTTGTCTCTGAGGCAGACTCTGTACACTGATCTATCTACAGCTGTATCCTCACTGTCTGTCTCTGTGCAACAGCATGACCAGAGTATTAACACTTTGGATACCAGAGTGGATGAGCTGTACACAGCTCACAATGAAATGGTGGATGCAGTCACTGACCATGAGGACGAGCTCCAAATAATCCGCCTCAAGTTAGCAGACCTCGAGGACCGCGCTCGCCGAAACAATATAAAATTCCGCAATATACCGGAATCGGTCCAACCACCTGATTTGACAAAGTTCTTGCAATCCTTCATGCGCACAATAATTCCTGAGCTGACTGATCGCGATCTGGAGATTGACAGAGCACACCGTCTCCCTAAACCCCCCCATCTGCCACCATCTGCACCTAGAGATGTTCTAGCCCGCATCCATTTTTTCACGGTCAAGGACCGCATTATGTATGCTGCAAAACGCATGGCTAGGCTCCCCGAACCCTTCTCCTCTATAAATCTCTATGCCGATCTCTCCAAAGCGACTATGGAAAATCGCAGGCAGCTCGCAACCATCACTAAAGCCCTCCAGAATCACAAAATCCCCTACAAATGGGGATTTCCCACCAAACTACTCATCACTCACCAAAGCAAGACCTATGCCGTGAGGACCCTCTCTTCAGGCCTCCAACTCCTGAAAGATTGGCACATTATACCAGGGGACACCCCAGACCCCAATGTCCGCGCCACATCCCAAATGGATACAGGAGGAACCTACCAACAAATCTGAACGTATCCCCAAAACCCTGTTTCTCATAAGCTACGCAATGCTGGGTACCTGCAGTACCGCTCATTTGTTACCGCTTGCCTGGACTATTCGTTGTAGACTCACCCGAATCGTGGTAGTCTGCCTGCCCTCGTGCAAATACACTCTCAGCAGTAGATACTGCCCATTGAGTTCCTAAGTTCCCTCCTTAGGTGCTCTTCCTTTTTACTCACCCCCAGACCCACCCTAGTACCAGCTTCACAGAGGATTTAGATTTCCTACCAATCCACCCGCATCAGTAGACACTTGTGCTCGGTGCTAGCTGCCTCAATATGGCCTTCAAAATTTGCTCCATAAATGCAAGGGGCCTGAATACCCCCCAAAAGCGGTCTGCACTTCTCAGAGAAGCCAAGACGCAAAATGCAGATATTGTCTTAGTGCAGGAAACGCACTTCGCCATTAACAAAACCCCCCAGTTCAAACTCAAGAACTTTAGTCAGATATTTCTCGCCTCAAGCCCAAAGAAAAGAAATGGGGTCATGACTGCCATCCGTGACTCCCTACACTTCAAACTACACCAAACCCTTGCGGACCCGCAAGGTCGCTACTTGATACTGATATGTGACATCAACCGTATTACATACACTTTAGTCAACATCTATGGACCGAATACTCACCAAACTCGCTTCTGCAAACGTTTATACAGAAAAGTATCGGGTATCAAAAGGGGCAAAGTTCTAATAGGAGGCGACTTCAATATAATTGGAGATTTGGACATGGACACTAAATCATCTTCTCGATACCGACGACCTACGCTGAACCCATTTCTTCGAGCAAATGGCCTTTACGACATCTGGAGATGCCACCACGGCTCAGAACGAGACTTTTCCTACTTCTCACCTTCTCAATTGTCATACTCCCGCATTGATTTTTTTCTGACTGATAAACTGACACTTCAAGAGATTACAGATTCAACAATTGGAACAATTGCGTGGTCAGACCACGCGCCGATCACCGTTACGGTGGGAGAGCGGATAACAGGCCCTTCTCGCATCTGGAGGCTCAACACCTCTCTCCTCGCGGACCAGAGTACTGTCCAAAAAATTGCTGATGAACAACGTTCATTTTTTGAACTCAATGATCAACCAGATATTAACCGTGCTGTTCTTTGGTCTACATACAAAGTGTACATGCGGGGCGTTCTTATTAAATTGTATAGTAAAATTAAAAGACAGAGGACGCAGCAAATTGGAGAGATAATATCCCAAATTGACCAACTAGAAAAGCACAACAAACAAAATCCGTCCCATGCTAATACCGATAAAATTCTCACCTACAGATCAAAACTTCGCTCCATACTGCTTTACAAATTTGAAGCCAACCTCAAAATTAGCAAAGCAAATTTTTATGCACTAGGGAATAAAGCCAATGCTTTACTTGCCCGACAAGTCAAAACCCAAAGAACTAAAAGCAAAATAGAAACCTTACTCCATCCTACCACAAAAAATGTACTGACTAACCCCCAGGATATTGCCAACGCCTTTGGGGATTATTACTCCTCCCTCTACAATCTAGCCACAGACCCCTCTACCCCTCAGCCCACAGACCTCCTCATCCAAGACTTCCTGTCGTCGGTTAACCTCCCAACTGTTACCTCAGATCAGCTGCAGCAGCTGTCACGACCCTTTACGGAAGATGAAACTCTCGATGCAATCAGATCACTTCCATGCAACAAATCTCCAGGCGAAGATGGATTCGTCAATGAGTATTACAAACAATTTGCTGACATTCTCTCTCCCCATCTTACCAATCTCTTCAATTCTGCTGCTTCCTCTGGCTCCTTGCCACTGGACATGCTGCGCTCTACGATTACTACCATACCTAAACCAGATAAAGACCCCACCTCCACGACCAACTATAGGCCTATATCTCTTCTTAACACTGACATCAAACTACTAGCTAAAGTTATAGCATCCAGGCTAATCCCCTACTTGACAGCCCTGATCCACCCAGATCAAGCTGGTTTTGTACCTGATAGACAAGCTCCAGATGCGACGAGAAAAGTTATTGACTTAATCCACCGGGCCTCCCAGACAACCGTGCCTTCTCTGCTCCTTTCCCTGGATGCAGAGAAGGCATTTGACAGAGTGCACTGGGGATTCCTGAAAGCAGTGCTCTCAAAATTTGGTATCATAGGCTGGTTTCAGGCGGCGATACTCTCTCTATACTCCAACCCATCAGCCAGAGTCCTAACTGAAGGTATGCTATCTAAACCCTTTGGGATCTCCAATGGCACACGACAAGGCTGTCCCCTCTCCCCAATTATATTTGCTCTCCTAATGGAGCCCCTAGCATTCAAAATTAGATCTGACCAACGAATTTCGGGTATTTTCTCCAATGGTACAGATCACAAAATCAGTTTGTTCGCAGACGATATCGTCCTTATAGTCTCCAACCCGAACCAATCATTGCAGGCGATCCAAGAAATTCTCCACCAGTTCAGCTCGGTGTCTTTTTACAAACTCAACGCCAACAAATCCCTAATTCTTCCATTGAACCTCTCTAAACAAGAGGAATCATCCCTAAAACAGAAGCTTCCCTACACCTGGGCGACTCAGGCTATTCCTTACTTAGGAACTAACCTATCTCCACACCCACACCAACTTTATGACCTAAACTATAGAGCGCTCCAAAAACAACTTCCCCAACTGCTCAACCAAATGAGAGCTTCTGGCCTCTCTACATTGGCAAGAATAGCTGCCTTCAAAATGATGATCCTGCCCAAACTCATATATCTATTCCGCACAGTAGTATTACCTGTACCTCAGTCTTTCTTCACCTCTGTACAAGGGCAACTCACAAAGTTTATATGGAACGGGAAACCTCCTAGGTGTGCTAACCATATCTTAACAAGACACCGTAACCAGGGCGGAGTGGGGCTTCCTCACATCCAAACCTATTACTACGCCTCTATCCTGGACCAACTATACTACTGGTGGCACCCCTCTACCAACAAACTTTGGTCGGGGATAGAATCCCCGAACCACTCAACTCACACCCCATCAGACATCCTTCTTCTCATTACTGCGGGCTCCCCAATACCTACATCTTCTTCCTCTCTACCAGTGAAAGCATCACTTCTGGCCTGGAAGAAAGTCACATACGACACTCCCCCCAATCAACCCACACATTCCTCTCCTGTCCCTCTTAGAGCACTTATGGGCCAAATCCCGGATCTCAGAATCCAGCACTGGCATACCTATGGAATCAATTCTCTACTAGACCTCACATCCCAAACGTCGCTGAAAACATTCAAGGATCTCCAAAAAGACTTCCATCTCCCAGACGCTGAAGCGTACACTTATGTACGAATCAGCCATTTCCTCAAAACTGCGAAACTCTCGCCGTCTGTCTCCATACCTGAAACACTTCATAGATTTTACTCTCAACCCATGTACCCCAAACATGGCATATCCACTTTATACTCAGTCCTAGTGGACCAACGTCCCTTCACCCAAATCAACACCCTGTCAAAATGGAAAACAGAACTTAACCTCACTGTAGCTCCACCCATGTGGCAGAAAGCCTTCAAATACACCTACGCGGCATCTCACTGCTCCAACCATTGGGAAGCCTATCAAAAAACCCTACATAGATGGTATCTAACACCCTATAGACTGTCCAAAATATACGCCAATTTGCCTCCTGCGTGTTGGAGGAACTGTGGCAGTATGGGCACAATTGCGCACCTCCTCTGGTTTTGCAGATCCCTTAGCTCCTATTGGAGACAAATCTTCTCACTAATCGCCTCCATAACGCACAGCCCTGTTCAACCCTCCCCTTCACTAGCTTTACTCCATTTGGGCATAGACAAATTCCCCCCTAAATTCCGAGACATAATCATACATCTCTTACTGGCGGCAAAAGTGAACATCACTAGAAAATGGAAATCTACCGAACCCCCCACTCTAAAGTCGACACTAGTTGATCTTAACTACCAATGTGAAATGGAAAAAATAGTAGCCAAGAAAAACCTAGTCATGGACAAATTCCTTTACATATGGTCCACTTGGCTGTCCCACCCCAATTGTACTGTACAAGTTTAATGACCTAAGTTAACTGTTGAAATGTACTCTCCTGATTTATTGCTGGTACCTCCCTCTGTTCCCATCTCCCCCCCTCCCTGGAGTGAATCTCTTCATTACTACCTTCAAGAAGACACACCTATATGTCTTGATGTTGACTTTGCCTATTTTTCCATTGTTAAAAGTTGTCTTCCTTGTTAACTGTTACTATACTCCAGTTGGAACATCAGTCAAGCTTCTGCATGTAAGCTAAATGTATTTCAAAACACAAAACCCAATAAAATACTTGATCGTAAAAACAAATGCAAAACTAGTGAAAAACAGTCAGAAAAGATGAGTAGAGAAAAAAATGTCAGTGGCCTCCACCTATAATACCATTCCAGTTTTGGAGGTCATCTCAGTGTTGCCCATCTAGTGCACCTGTTATTAGCCATTTTCTGCTGCTTTTGTTTAATGAATTTACAACCCCCTCTGCTACTTAACCGATCAGATCAAAATCCCATGAGTTTAATTGATGCTCTACTCTGATTAAAAAGTGTTTCTTTTTTTTTTAAAAAAAAAAAAAAAAAAAAAACCCTCTTTCTGGAGAGAATATTTGTAAATTGAATACCTTGCCGTTTATCTACTCAGCGGTTCTCTGGGTATTGTTTACTTTTGCTCTAATGCATGCCCTTTGGTCAGTTTCAGATCCTTCAGCCCTGTCAATTATTCCTGAGTTTAAGAGGCTTGATTTTTTGCGCTAGACTGATTGCAATCCTATCGAGAAATATCTGGAAACTGGCATTGAAATTTCAGATGGTTAGGGCATCTTTGATCTGTTCTTGAAACAACAATCTTCAAAAACTAAAAACAAAAAGTGGGATGTTAAGAATAAAAGGCCATTTGAGCAGCCGGGACTTCAATCCAAACGACTGGAATGGCACTCTTGCATGGCACCTCTAAAGTACTAGTTTCCCTTTGGTGTCTCCCCACAAGCGTGTTGTCTGAAAGATTATTATCTTCTGGAATCAATCACACTATGCAGTTTCCCAGGTTTACCTCTGGGTAACATTTCAGCCGAAATATTTTCGGACTTAGAAATCATATACTCGGTCTTTGCAGTGACTCTAGCCGTATCCCCAGAAATTAGATTGTACATTCCTGCAAACATGTTGTCAGGCCTGATGTTAGGTTAAAGAATGAACAGCTTTTAAGGACGCAATTAAAGAAAGTGTATTTTTTTTAAAGCATATGGTTATATTTTTTCCCTTTGTGAAAGTCGTTTACAAATGCAATTGCTTCATGAACTGATGACGTTTTTTTATGGAGATAGAGTGAATCCAGAGCTAAGGTTTAGGAACTGGAAATCGACATTATAACCAAACACACACAAGGCTTTTTAGGTTTGATTTTCAAAGGTTCTTCAAGTTTTGTAATTCAAGCAAGCTATGTTTAAAACCGCAGCTATGCGCCAGCCGGGACTCGAACCCAGGTCGCAAGAATGGGAATCTTGCATGATACCCCTACACTACTGGCGCCTTCTGTGTTTCCAGACTAAGCTCAGGTCCTGATGCCTCAATATCCAGACCTTTCTCTACAGGGTAGCATTCCCTTAAATGTAAAGTTTTAATTGAATGCAATTTCTGATGAAAACATAGGGAAGTTGCTCTTTTCAATGCTGTGAACCATGACCAGATGCATGGGTTTTTGCAAAACAGCTAGTGCATTCCGGGACGGAATTTCAAAGTTTCACAAATAAAACCCTCTTTCTGGAGAGAATATTTGTAAATTGAATACCTTGCCGTTTATCTACTCAGCGGTTCTCTGGGTATCGTTTACTTTTGCTCTAATGCATGCCCTTTGGTCAGTTTCAGATCCTTCAGCCCTGTCAATTATTCCTGAGTTTAAGAGGCTTGATTTTTGCTCTAGACTGATTGCAATCCTATCGAGAAATATCTGGAAACTGGCATTGAAATTTAAGATGGTTAGGGCATCTTTGATCTGTTCTTGAAACAACAATCTTCAAAAACTAAAAACAAAAAGTGGGATGTTAAGAATAAAAGGCCATTTGAGCAGCCGGGACTTCAATCCAAACGACTGGAATGGCACTCTTGCATGGCACCTCAAAAGTACTAGTTTCCCTTTGGTGTCTCCCCACAAGCGCGTTGTCTGAAAGATTATTATCTTCTGGAATCAATCACACTATGCAGTTTCCCAGGTTTACCTCTGGGTAACATTTCAGCCGAAATATTTTCGGACTTAGAAATCATATACTCGGTCTTTGCAGTGACTCTAGCCGTATCCCCAGAAATGAGATTGTACATTCCTGCAAACATGTTGTCAGGCCTGATGTTAGGTTAAAGAATGAACAGCTTTTAAGGACGCAATTAAAGGAAGTGTATTTTTTTTAAAGCATATGGTTATATTTTTTCCCTTTGTGAAAGTCGTTTACAAATGCAATTGCTTCATGAACTGATGACGTTTTTTTATGGGGATAGAGTGAATCCAGAGCTAAGGTTTAGGAACTGGAAATCGACATTATAACCAAACACACACAAGGCTTTTTAGGTTTGATTTTCAAAGGTTCTTCAAGTTTTGTAATTCAAGCAAGCTATGTTTAAAACCGCAGTTATGCGCCAGCCGGGACTCGAACCCGGGTCGCAAGAATGGGAATCTTGCATGATGCCCCTACACTACTAGCGCCTTCTGTGTTTTCCATACTAAGCTCAGGTCCTGATGCCTCAATATCCAGACCTTTCTCTACAGGGTAGCATTCCCTTAAATGTAAAGTATTAATTGAATGCAATTTCTGATGAAAACATAGGGAAGTTGCTCTTTTCAATGCTGTGAACCATGACCAGATGCATGGGTTTTTGCAAAACAGCTAGTGCATTCCGGGACGGAATTTCAAAGTTTCACAAATAAAACCCTCTTTCTGGAGAGAATATTTGTAAATTGAATACCTTGCCGTTTATCTACTCAGCGGTTCTCTGGGTATCGTTTACTTTTGCTCTAATGCATGCCCTTTGGTCAGTTTCAGATCCTTCAGCCCTGTCAATTATTCCTGAGTTTTGCGCTAGACTGATTGCAATCCTATCGAGAAATATCTGGAAACTGGCATTGAAATTTCAGATGGTTAGGGCATCTTTGATCTGTTCTTGAAACAACAATCTTCAAAAACTAAAAACAAAAAGTGGGATGTTAAGAATAAAAGGCCATTTGAGCAGCCGGGACTTCAATCCAAACGACTGGAATGGCACTCTTGCATGGCACCTCTAAAGTACTAGTTTCCCTTTGGTGTCTCCCCACAAGCGTGTTGTCTGAAAGATTATTATCTTCTGGAATCAATCACACTATGCAGTTTCCCAGGTTTACCTCTGGGTAACATTTCAGCCGAAATATTTTCGGACTTAGAAATCATATACTCGGTCTTTGCAGTGACTCTAGCCGTATCCCCAGAAATGAGATTGTACATTCCTGCAAACATGTTGTCAGGCCTGATGTTAGGTTAAAGAATGAACAGCTTTTAAGGACGCAATTAAAGGAAGTGTATTTTTTTTAAAGCATATGGTTATATTTTTTCCCTTTGTGAAAGTCGTTTTTCAAATGCAATTGCTTCATGAACTGATGACGTTTTTTTATGGGGATAGAGTGAATCCAGAGCTAAGGTTTAGGAACTGGAAATCGACATTATAACCAAACACACACAAGGCTTTTTAGGTTTGATTTTCAAAGGTTCTTCAAGTTTTGTAATTCAAGCAAGCTATGTTTAAAACAGCGGCTATGCGCCAGCCGGGACTCGAACCCGGGTCGCAAGAATGGGAATCTTGCATGATACCCCTACACTACTGGCACCTTCTGTGTTTTCCAAACTAAGCTCAGGTCCTGATGCCTTAATATCCAGACCTTTCTCTACAGGGTAGCATTCCCTTAAATGTAAAGTTTTAATTGAATGCAATTTCTGATGAAAACATAGGGAAGTTGCTCTTTTCAATGCTGTGAACCATGACCAGATGCATGGGTTTTTGCAAAACAGCTAGTGCATTCCGGGACGGAATTTCAAAGTTTCACAAATAAAACCCTCTTTCTGGAGAGAATATTTGTAAATTGAATACCTTGCCGTTTATCTACTCAGCGGTTCTCTGGGTATCGTTTACTTTTGCTCTAATGCATGCCCTTTGGTCAGTTTCAGATCCTTCAGCCCTGTCAATTATTCCTGAGTTTAAGAGGCTTGATTTTTGCGCTAGACTGATTGCAATCCTATCGAGAAATATCTGGAAACTGGCATTGAAATTTAAGATGGTTAGGGCATCTTTGATCTGTTCTTGAAACAACAATCTTCAAAAACTAAAAACAAAAAGTGGGATGTTAAGAATAAAAGGCCATTTGAGCAGCCGGGACTTCAATCCAAACGACTGGAATGGCACTCTTGCATGGCACCTCTAAAGTACTAGTTTCCCTTTGGTGTCTCCACACAAGCGCGTTGTCTGAAAGATTATTATCTTCTGGAATCAATCACACTTTGCAGTTTCCCAGGTTTACCTCTGGGTAACATTTCAGCCGAAATATTTTCGGACTTAGAAATCATATACTCGGTCTTTGCAGTGACTCTAGCCGTATCCCCAGAAATGAGATTGTACATTCCTGCAAACATGTTGTCAGGCCTGATGTTAGGTTAAAGAATGAACAGCTTTTAAGGACGCAATTAAAGGAAGTGTATTTTTTTTAAAGCATATGGTTATATTTTTTCCCTTTGTGAAAGTCGTTTACAAATGCAATTGCTTCATGAACTGATGACGTTTTTTTATGGGGATAGAGTGAATCCAGAGCTAAGGTTTAGGAACTGGAAATCGACATTATAACCAAACACACACAAGGCTTTTTAGGTTTGATTTTCAAAGGTTCTTCAAGTTTTGTAATTCAAGCAAGCTATGTTTAAAACAGCAGCTATGCGCCAGCCGGGACTCGAACCCGGGTCGCAAGAATGGGAATCTTGCATGATACCCCTACACTACTGGCGCCTTCTGTGTTTTTCAGACTAAGCTCAGATCCTGATGCCTCAATATCCAGACCTTTCTCTACAGGGTAGCATTCCCTTAAATGTAAAGTTTTAATTGAATGCAATTTCTGATGAAAACATAGGGAAGTTGCTCTTTTCAATGCTGTGAACCATGACCAGATACATGGGTTTTTGCAAAACAGCTAGTGCATTCCGGGACGGAATTTCAAAGTTTCACAAATAAAACCCTCTTTCTGGAGAGAATATTTGTAAATTGAATACCTTGCCGTTTATCTACTCAGCGGTTCTCTGGGTATTGTTTACTTTTGCTCTAATGCATGCCCTTTGGTCAGTTTCAGATCCTTCAGCCCTGTCAATTATTCCTGAGTTTAAGAGGCTTGATTTTTTGCGCTAGACTGATTGCAATCCTATCGAGAAATATCTGGAAACTGGCATTGAAATTTAAGATGGTTAGGGCATCTTTGATCTGTTCTTGAAACAACAATCTTCAAAAACTAAAAACAAAAAGTGGGATGTTAAGAATAAAAGGCCATTTGAGCAGCCGGGACTTCAATCCAAACGACTGGAATGGCACTCTTGCATGGCACCTCTAAAGTACTAGTTTCCCTTTGGTGTCTCCACACAAGCGCGTTGTCTGAAAGATTATTATCTTCTGGAATCAATCACACTTTGCAGTTTCCCAGGTTTACCTCTGGGTAACATTTCAGCCGAAATATTTTCGGACTTAGAAATCATATACTCGGTCTTTGCAGTGACTCTAGCCGTATCCCCAGAAATTAGATTGTACATTCCTGCAAACATGTTGTCAGGCCTGATGTTAGGTTAAAGAATGAACAGCTTTTAAGGACGCAATTAAAGAAAGTGTATTTTTTTTAAAGCATATGGTTATATTTTTTCCCTTTGTGAAAGTCGTTTACAAATGCAATTGCTTCATGAACTGATGACGTTTTTTTATGGAGATAGAGTGAATCCAGAGCTAAGGTTTAGGAACTGGAAATCGACATTATAACCAAACACACACAAGGCTTTTTAGGTTTGATTTTCAAAGGTTCTTCAAGTTTTGTAATTCAAGCAAGCTATGTTTAAAACAGCAGCTATGCGCCAGCCGGGACTCGAACCCAGGTCGCAAGAATGGGAATCTTGCATGATACCCCTACACTACTGGCGCCTTCTGTGTTTCCAGACTAAGCTCAGGTCCTGATGCCTCAATATCCAGACCTTTCTCTACAGGGTAGCATTCCCTTAAATGTAAAGTTTTAATTGAATGCAATTTCTGATGAAAACATAGGGAAGTTGCTCTTTTCAATGCTGTGAACCATGACCAGATGCATGGGTTTTTGCAAAACAGCTAGTGCATTCCGGGACGGAATTTCAAAGTTTCACAAATAAAACCCTCTTTCTGGAGAGAATATTTGTAAATTGAATACCTTGCCGTTTATCTACTCAGCGGTTCTCTGGGTATCGTTTACTTTTGCTCTAATGCATGCCCTTTGGTCAGTTTCAGATCCTTCAGCCCTGTCAATTATTCCTGAGTTTAAGAGGCTTGATTTTTGCGCTAGACTGATTGCAATCCTATCGAGAAATATCTGGAAACTGGCATTGAAATTTAAGATGGTTAGGGCATCTTTGATCTGTTCTTGAAACAACAATCTTCAAAAACTAAAAACAAAAAGTGGGATGTTAAGAATAAAAGGCCATTTGAGCAGCCGGGACTTCAATCCAAACGACTGGAATGGCACTCTTGCATGGCACCTCAAAAGTACTAGTTTCCCTTTGGTGTCTCCCCACAAGCGCGTTGTCTGAAAGATTATTATCTTCTGGAATCAATCACACTATGCAGTTTCCCAGGTTTACCTCTGGGTAACATTTCAGCCGAAATATTTTCGGACTTAGAAATCATATACTCGGTCTTTGCAGTGACTCTAGCCGTATCCCCAGAAATGAGATTGTACATTCCTGCAAACATGTTGTCAGGCCTGATGTTAGGTTAAAGAATGAACAGCTTTTAAGGACGCAATTAAAGGAAGTGTATTTTTTTTAAAGCATATGGTTATATTTTTTCCCTTTGTGAAAGTTGTTTACAAATGCAATTGCTTCATGAACTGATGACGTTTTTTTATGGGGATAGAGTGAATCCAGAGCTAAGGTTTAGGAACTGGAAATCGACATTATAACCAAACACACACAAGGCTTTTTAGGTTTGATTTTCAAAGGTTCTTCAAGTTTTGTAATTCAAGCAAGCTATGTTTAAAACCGCAGTTATGCGCCAGCCGGGACTCGAACCCGGGTCGCAAGAATGGGAATCTTGCATGATGCCCCTACACTACTAGCGCCTTCTGTGTTTTCCATACTAAGCTCAGGTCCTGATGCCTCAATATCCAGACCTTTCTCTACAGGGTAGCATTCCCTTAAATGTAAAGTATTAATTGAATGCAATTTCTGATGAAAACATAGGGAAGTTGCTCTTTTCAATGCTGTGAACCATGACCAGATGCATGGGTTTTTGCAAAACAGCTAGTGCATTCCGGGACGGAATTTCAAAGTTTCACAAATAAAACCCTCTTTCTGGAGAGAATATTTGTAAATTGAATACCTTGCCGTTTATCTACTCAGCGGTTCTCTGGGTATCGTTTACTTTTGCTCTAATGCATGCCCTTTGGTCAGTTTCAGATCCTTCAGCCCTGTCAATTATTCCTGAGTTTTGCGCTAGACTGATTGCAATCCTATCGAGAAATATCTGGAAACTGGCATTGAAATTTAAGATGGTTAGGGCATCTTTGATCTGTTCTTGAAACAACAATCTTCAAAAACTAAAAACAAAAAGTGGGATGTTAAGAATAAAAGGCCATTTGAGCAGCCGGGACTTCAATCCAAACGACTGGAATGGCACTCTTGCATGGCACCTCTAAAGTACTAGTTTCCCTTTGGTGTCTCCCCACAAGCGCGTTGTCTGAAAGATTATTATCTTCTGGAATCAATCACACTATGCAGTTTCCCAGGTTTACCTCTGGGTAACATTTCAGCCGAAATATTTTCGGACTTAGAAATCATATACTCGGTCTTTGCAGTGACTCTAGCCGTATCCCCAGAAATGAGATTGTACATTCCTGCAAACATGTTGTCAGGCCTGATGTTAGGTTAAAGAATGAACAGCTTTTAAGGACGCAATTAAAGGAAGTGTATTTTTTTTAAAGCATATGGTTATATTTTTTCCCTTTGTGAAAGTCGTTTTTCAAATGCAATTGCTTCATGAACTGATGACGTTTTTTTATGGGGATAGAGTGAATCCAGAGCTAAGGTTTAGGAACTGGAAATCGACATTATAACCAAACACACACAAGGCTTTTTAGGTTTGATTTTCAAAGGTTCTTCAAGTTTTGTAATTCAAGCAAGCTATGTTTAAAACAGCGGCTATGCGCCAGCCGGGACTCGAACCCGGGTCGCAAGAATGGGAATCTTGCATGATACCCCTACACTACTGGCACCTTCTGTGTTTTCCAAACTAAGCTCAGGTCCTGATGCCTTAATATCCAGACCTTTCTCTACAGGGTAGCATTCCCTTAAATGTAAAGTTTTAATTGAATGCAATTTCTGATGAAAACATAGGGAAGTTGCTCTTTTCAATGCTGTGAACCATGACCAGATGCATGGGTTTTTGCAAAACAGCTAGTGCATTCCGGGACGGAATTTCAAAGTTTCACAAATAAAACCCTCTTTCTGGAGAGAATATTTGTAAATTGAATACCTTGCCGTTTATCTACTCAGCGGTTCTCTGGGTATCGTTTACTTTTGCTCTAATGCATGCCCTTTGGTCAGTTTCAGATCCTTCAGCCCTGTCAATTATTCCTGAGTTTAAGAGGCTTGATTTTTGCGCTAGACTGATTGCAATCCTATCGAGAAATATCTGGAAACTGGCATTGAAATTTAAGATGGTTAGGGCATCTTTGATCTGTTCTTGAAACAACAATCTTCAAAAACTAAAAACAAAAAGTGGGATGTTAAGAATAAAAGGCCATTTGAGCAGCCGGGACTTCAATCCAAACGACTGGAATGGCACTCTTGCATGGCACCTCAAAAGTACTAGTTTCCCTTTGGTGTCTCCCCACAAGCGCGTTGTCTGAAAGATTATTATCTTCTGGAATCAATCACACTATGCAGTTTCCCAGGTTTACCTCTGGGTAACATTTCAGCCGAAATATTTTCGGACTTAGAAATCATATACTCGGTCTTTGCAGTGACTCTAGCCGTATCCCCAGAAATGAGATTGTACATTCCTGCAAACATGTTGTCAGGCCTGATGTTAGGTTAAAGAATGAACAGCTTTTAAGGACGCAATTAAAGGAAGTGTATTTTTTTTAAAGCATATGGTTATATTTTTTCCCTTTGTGAAAGTCGTTTACAAATGCAATTGCTTCATGAACTGATGACGTTTTTTTATGGGGATAGAGTGAATCCAGAGCTAAGGTTTAGGAACTGGAAATCGACATTATAACCAAACACACACAAGGCTTTTTAGGTTTGATTTTCAAAGGTTCTTCAAGTTTTGTAATTCAAGCAAGCTATGTTTAAAACCGCAGTTATGCGCCAGCCGGGACACGAACCCGGGTCGCAAGAATGGGAATCTTGCATGATGCCCCTACACTACTAGCGCCTTCTGTGTTTTCCATACTAAGCTCAGGTCCTGATGCCTCAATATCCAGACCTTTCTCTACAGGGTAGCATTCCCTTAAATGTAAAGTTTTAATTGAATGCAATTTCTGATGAAAACATAGGGAAGTTGCTCTTTTCAATGCTGTGAACCATGACCAGATGCATGGGTTTTTGCAAAACAGCTAGTGCATTCCGGGACGGAATTTCAAAGTTTCACAAATAAAACCCTCTTTCTGGAGAGAATATTTGTAAATTGAATACCTTGCCGTTTATCTACTCAGCGGTTCTCTGGGTATCGTTTACTTTTGCTCTAATGCATGCCCTTTGGTCAGTTTCAGATCCTTCAGCCCTGTCAATTATTCCTGAGTTTAAGAGGCTTGATTTTTGCGCTAGACTGATTGCAATCCTATCGAGAAATATCTGGAAACTGGCATTGAAATTTAAGATGGTTAGGGCATCTTTGATCTGTTCTTGAAACAACAATCTTCAAAAACTAAAAACAAAAAGTGGGATGTTAAGAATAAAAGGCCATTTGAGCAGCCGGGACTTCAATCCAAACGACTGGAATGGCACTCTTGCATGGCACCTCAAAAGTACTAGTTTCCCTTTGGTGTCTCCCCACAAGCGCGTTGTCTGAAAGATTATTATCTTCTGGAATCAATCACACTATGCAGTTTCCCAGGTTTACCTCTGGGTAACATTTCAGCCGAAATATTTTCGGACTTAGAAATCATATACTCGGTCTTTGCAGTGACTCTAGCCGTATCCCCAGAAATGAGATTGTACATTCCTGCAAACATGTTGTCAGGCCTGATGTTAGGTTAAAGAATGAACAGCTTTTAAGGACGCAATTAAAGGAAGTGTATTTTTTTTAAAGCATATGGTTATATTTTTTCCCTTTGTGAAAGTCGTTTACAAATGCAATTGCTTCATGAACTGATGACGTTTTTTTATGGGGATAGAGTGAATCCAGAGCTAAGGTTTAGGAACTGGAAATCGACATTATAACCAAACACACACAAGGCTTTTAAGGTTTGATTTTCAAAGGTTCTTCAAGTTTTGTAATTCAAGCAAGCTATGTTTAAAACCGCAGTTATGCGCCAGCCGGGACTCGAACCCGGGTCGCAAGAATGGGAATCTTGCATGATGCCCCTACACTACTAGCGCCTTCTGTGTTTTCCATACTAAGCTCAGGTCCTGATGCCTCAATATCCAGACCTTTCTCTACAGGGTAGCATTCCCTTAAATGTAAAGTATTAATTGAATGCAATTTCTGATGAAAACATAGGGAAGTTGCTCTTTTCAATGCTGTGAACCATGACCAGATGCATGGGTTTTTGCAAAACAGCTAGTGCATTCCGGGACGGAATTTCAAAGTTTCACAAATAAAACCCTCTTTCTGGAGAGAATATTTGTAAATTGAATACCTTGCCGTTTATCTACTCAGCGGTTCTCTGGGTATCGTTTACTTTTGCTCTAATGCATGCCCTTTGGTCAGTTTCAGATCCTTCAGCCCTGTCAATTATTCCTGAGTTTTGCGCTAGACTGATTGCAATCCTATCGAGAAATATCTGGAAACTGGCATTGAAATTTAAGATGGTTAGGGCATCTTTGATCTGTTCTTGAAACAACAATCTTCAAAAACTAAAAACAAAAAGTGGGATGTTAAGAATAAAAGGCCATTTGAGCAGCCGGGACTTCAATCCAAACGACTGGAATGGCACTCTTGCATGGCACCTCTAAAGTACTAGTTTCCCTTTGGTGTCTCCACACAAGCGCGTTGTCTGAAAGATTATTATCTTCTGGAATCAATCACACTTTGCAGTTTCCCAGGTTTACCTCTGGGTAACATTTCAGCTGAAATATTTTCAGACTTAGAAATCATATACTCGGTCTTTGCAGTGACTCTAGCCGTATCCCCAGAAATGAGATTGTACATTCCTGCAAACATGTTGTCAGGCCTGATGTTAGGTTAAAGAATGAACAGCTTTTAAGGACGCAATTAAAGGAAGTGTATTTTTTTTAAAGCATATGGTTATATTTTTTCCCTTTGTGAAAGTCGTTTTTCAAATGCAATTGCTTCATGAACTGATGACGTTTTTTTATGGGGATAGAGTGAATCCAGAGCTAAGGTTTAGGAACTGGAAATCGACATTATAACCAAACACACACAAGGCTTTTTAGGTTTGATTTTCAAAGGTTCTTCAAGTTTTGTAATTCAAGCAAGCTATGTTTAAAACAGCGGCTATGCGCCAGCCGGGACTCGAACCCGGGTCGCAAGAATGGGAATCTTGCATGATACCCCTACACTACTGGCGCCTTCTGTGTTTTCCAAACTAAGCTCAGGTCCTGATGCCTTAATATCCAGACCTTTCTCTACAGGGTAGCATTCCCTTAAATGTAAAGTTTTAATTGAATGCAATTTCTGATGAAAACATAGGGAAGTTGCTCTTTTCAATGCTGTGAACCATGACCAGATGCATGGGTTTTTGCAAAACAGCTAGTGCATTCCGGGACGGAATTTCAAAGTTTCACAAATAAAACCCTCTTTCTGGAGAGAATATTTGTAAATTGAATACCTTGCCGTTTATCTACTCAGCGGTTCTCTGGGTATCGTTTACTTTTGCTCTAATGCATGCCCTTTGGTCAGTTTCAGATCCTTCAGCCCTGTCAATTATTCCTGAGTTTAAGAGGCTTGATTTTTGCGCTAGACTGATTGCAATCCTATCGAGAAATATCTGGAAACTGGCATTGAAATTTAAGATGGTTAGGGCATCTTTGATCTGTTCTTGAAACAACAATCTTCAAAAACTAAAAACAAAAAGTGGGATGTTAAGAATAAAAGGCCATTTGAGCAGCCGGGACTTCAATCCAAACGACTGGAATGGCACTCTTGCATGGCACCTCTAAAGTACTAGTTTCCCTTTGGTGTCTCCACACAAGCGCGTTGTCTGAAAGATTATTATCTTCTGGAATCAATCACACTATGCAGTTTCCCAGGTTTACCTCTGGGTAACATTTCAGCCGAAATATTTTCGGACTTAGAAATCATATACTCGGTCTTTGCAGTGACTCTAGCCGTATCCCCAGAAATGAGATTGTACATTCCTGCAAACATGTTGTCAGGCCTGATGTTAGGTTAAAGAATGAACAGCTTTTAAGGACGCAATTAAAGGAAGTGTATTTTTTTTAAAGCATATGGTTATATTTTTTCCCTTTGTGAAAGTCGTTTACAAATGCAATTGCTTCATGAACTGATGACGTTTTTTTATGGGGATAGAGTGAATCCAGAGCTAAGGTTTAGGAACTGGAAATCGACATTATAACCAAACACACACAAGGCTTTTTAGGTTTGATTTTCAAAGGTTCTTCAAGTTTTGTAATTCAAGCAAGCTATGTTTAAAACCGCAGCTATGCGCCAGCCGGGACTCGAACCCGGGTCGCAAGAATGGGAATCTTGCATGATGCCCCTACACTACTAGCGCCTTCTGTGTTTTCCATACTAAGCTCAGGTCCTGATGCCTCAATATCCAGACCTTTCTCTACAGGGTAGCATTCCCTTAAATGTAAAGTATTAATTGAATGCAATTTCTGATGAAAACATAGGGAAGTTGCTCTTTTCAATGCTGTGAACCATGACCAGATGCATGGGTTTTTGCAAAACAGCTAGTGCATTCCGGGACGGAATTTCAAAGTTTCACAAATAAAACCCTCTTTCTGGAGAGAATATTTGTAAATTGAATACCTTGCCGTTTATCTACTCAGCGGTTCTCTGGGTATCGTTTACTTTTGCTCTAATGCATGCCCTTTGGTCAGTTTCAGATCCTTCAGCCCTGTCAATTATTCCTGAGTTTAAGAGGCTTGATTTTTGCGCTAGACTGATTGCAATCCTATCGAGAAATATCTGGAAACTGGCATTGAAATTTAAGATGGTTAGGGCATCTTTGATCTGTTCTTGAAACAACAATCTTCAAAAACTAAAAACAAAAAGTGGGATGTTAAGAATAAAAGGCCATTTGAGCAGCCGGGACTTCAATCCAAACGACTGGAATGGCACTCTTGCATGGCACCTCTAAAGTACTAGTTTCCCTTTGGTGTCTCCACACAAGCGCGTTGTCTGAAAGATTATTATCTTCTGGAATCAA